>NW_011492730.1:1394878-1396467 GCF_000754665.1 Bison bison bison
GGGGCAGGGAGTGGAGGGTCTCTCTGGGAGCCTCAGGACTAAGCTCGGCCTGAGAGCTTGGAGTCTGGGCTTTGTTGAGCTGGGAGGATGGACATTCACTGCTCAGCCTCACTGTGTCTGCTCCTAGATTGACATAGAGATCAATGGCGACGCTGTGGATCTCCACATGAAGTTGGGTGACAACGGGGAAGCCTTCTTTGTAGAGGAAACGGAAGAGGAGTATGTAAGTCCTGGGGGCGGGCCACGCTTGCCGCGCACTCGTGGATGGTCACTGCTGGCTAGATGAGCTTTCACTTTGGGCTGTGGGAAGGGAGCTGGAGCCGGAGGAACTCCCCCCACCCCCAGCCCTGAGGTCCAGGCTGCCCACGTGCGAAGGCCCTGGCACGGCCCCCTGAGCGCCCTGTGACTTTCTCAGGTGGTGCCTGCACAGTTCACACCTTGGCCTGAGCACGCTCAACTCCACCCGAGTCATCACAGATGCACAGCAGGCTGCGTCTGCATGTGGACACGTGACCTTTGAACTTGCTAACGCGTTTGAGGTTTCTGTTGGGGACATTACATCCCGATCCTTGATAGTGAGGTGCATTAGTTTATTATGATCTGGGAGATGTGACTAATTGGCCTCTGCCCTTTATGTGTGATTGTTGCGTGTTTGGCCTCTTTCAGCGAGAGCACAGCTGACCCCCTTCCCTGTGTATCCACTGATGTGAATATGTCTAAGCTGCTCCTGATTGATTTAAGGTGGATCTTCTTACAACTTCTTAGGGGGCATCATTAAGTCTTTCATTGTGGAGAATAAAATCTCAGAGCAAAAACGATAGCTTCAAATTATTAAGGACAGAGAGCTACTTTTTTTGGTTTGTGAAGATGAACTGCTAGCTTGATGCCATAAATTCCCAAAAGAAAACAACAGTGGAATGAGATTGTTCATCATTGTTCACTCGGGGCTGGCAGCGTCAGTACTGTGTGGAAGGCAGCAGGGACCAGTGATTATGAAGGGGAACCTACCAGACCGGTGTTCCTCCTCGTATTTTAATTACTTGTTTTCATGTTGTCTTATTTGCATTTACTTGCCCTGGAGAAAAAATTTCCCTATCAGAGACACAGGCGAAAGGCAGAAAGAAGCAGTGAGTTATCACGAGAATGAACATCTCTGATGTAACCTGTCGCGCTGACGAGGCTCCCTGTAAATCTGGCAGTGAGAGGACTGGGTGCTGAGAGTCTGCTGCCTGCCTCACATGTCACTTCTCATGATTCCACTTAGAACTGCTCAGCAGAGTGTCAGCTTTCCAGCCTTTTTTTTTCTATTCCGCATATGACCCAGTTGGTCAGATTTTCTTTAGCATAATGTGCTTTTCTTTAAAAATTACAAATTGCAGTTCATCCAACAACACTAGAATCACTGCTGTCCACACAGACCGAGAAGAGAAGCCCCGCTTTCCAGCGGCTCCTGGTTTAAAGAGGGATAAACATTACCAGGATCCCTCTGGCCTCCACTTTCTGACCTTTTGTTTCTCCTGCTGTTGTTATCAACACCCCCGCTGAGTCAGAAGTTCTAGACCGAGCATCGTCCTTTCCATCACTGCATG
>NW_011492730.1:1396567-1416337 GCF_000754665.1 Bison bison bison
GATAGTCCATGGTATGGACGTGCGTTTCTCGAACCTTCCTTGTGCTGATGCACGTTCAGCTCACCCGCCCGCCCCCCTCCCCCAACAGTGAATCTGTTCTGGCTGAGCTTCCACGTGCCCTGTGCTGCCCCGGCATGTCCCTCCTCCACTATGTCAGCTGCGTGGACCCACACGTGCTAAGGCTCAGCTGTGCAGGGGGTGGAGACCTGTGCAGGTGGTGGGCAGTGTGACTGCCTCACCTTCGGGGGCTAGGTAGGTGTTCTTTGTACCACCGTGAGGTTTAGGCCCAGCCAGAATCACTGCTGTTTTGATTCACCATAGGGTTTGTCAAACTTTCTTTCTCATGTTCTCTTTAAGGAGAAGCTCCCTGCTTACCTGGCCACCTCACCAATTCCTACTGAAGATCAGTTCTTTACAGACGTCGACAGCCCGTTGGTGAAACCAGGTGGAAATGAAAGACCTTCTCAGAGTTCGGACGTTGCCCACATCCTGGAAGCAGAGACAGTCTTCACCCCCAGTTCTGTGAAAAAGAAAAAACGAAGGAGGAAGAAATGCAAACAGGACAGTAAGAAGGAGGAGCAGGCCGTGTCGCCCCCTGCCGAGGACGCCACGGGTGTGGATCTGAGCTCCGATGATGACAAGGGGGCCCAGTCGGCAAGGTAGGCAAAAGGGACGGAAGGAAAGATGTCCAGGTGTGTCTGCCCTGAAAGCCATGCACTTGGGCACAGGTGGCTCTGGGGAGGAGGAGGGTTTTCATGTGGGTGATGCTGGGTTCCGTCTCCAGGGCAGATGTGCAATGGAGATGCTTACAGCACCCAGCAGAGACCACAGTGTAGGACTGTAATCACACCATCAGAAAGATGTCTCTGCTTTCCATCCACCAGGGCAGACAGGCTTGCAGGGGCTGGAGGCCGCTGCTGCCTTCCTGACCGTCTCTGGCCTCAGAGGACACCTGTGTCAGTCTGCAGGGACGAGGGTCTCCATGCCTTCCTCCTCTCCCCTTCATTCTGCTGCACGAAACAGACACTGACCAGCCCCCTTCTGCCCTGTCGAGAGGGGTCTTTTATGGGGCATGTCCTGTTTCCAAAAGCAAACTTGATCATTAGTCACACTGAGATGGACTGACTGACCCTAAGCTGAGGGCAAGGGTCAGCTGGTGTCAGCAGTGAACTTTGGCCCTGGTCATTAGCAACCCCTTATCTCTTACATACGTGCTGCCAGCTGAATAGATAAAAGCTCATTTAGTCCCTCTGATTTATCCATGTAGATGATTCAGGCCACTGACTTTGACTTTCTGTTGGTTTTTGTCCCTGTGCTTTAGAAACTGGGGTGTATTTACATACAGTAATATTCATGGATCTAAGTGTGCAGTTCATTGAATCAATAGTTGTGAACATCGTGGAACCTCTGTTGGCTTTTGAATGAGAAAAGTACTTGTTTTACACAGTAAAGCTGAACTTGGAGCCATGATGTTAGGGGTCGTCTGTGAAGCCTGAAGTGCTCCAGACGCACTGTCCGCAAACTTGAGCTGGGCCTCGCCCCCAGCCCTAACCAGCGTGAGATCATCTGGCCGGCCGCAGATCCTCTGCTGTTCAGGGTTGATGCAGTCGTTTGTGCTGCGTTTCAGCATAGAGTCAGCGCTGCTCTTCCTCATGCTCTCATCTGTACCCTCCCTTACATCCCCGTGCCACAGGCTTAGTTAGCCCCTCACGGTCAGCCTCCTGGCTGCCTGTCCTTGGGTACGTGTGCATTTTGAACGTGCTCGGCAGGTTTTCGTGAATCACAGGACTAAAGGGAACCTCAGCATCAGCAGCTTTTTCCATCACTCTGATGGATCTGAACTAATGAGTTCTATTTTTGTCCAGATCTGCCCAGAGAAGACATGTCCTGCCTTCCAGGGCTTGTAAATTCTTAATGGTGCCTGGTCTCTTTCTCTCTCTCTCAATATTTTATTAAATCCAGTTTGCTTTGCTGGGTTTCTTGGTTTACTGTGTGTGTGGCAGCAGTGTATGTGTATCGTTTAGTCGTGTCCTCTTTGCAGCCCCGTGTATGTCTGTGTTAGTCACTCAGTCGTGTCCTACTCTTTGCGACCCATTGACTGTAGCCCACCAGGTTCCTCTGGCCATGGAGCTCTCCAGGCCAGGATACTGGAGTGGGTAGCCATTCCCTTCTCTAGGGGATCTTCCTGACTCAGGGGTTGAACCCAGGTCTCCAACATTGCAGGCAGATTCTTTACTGTCAGAGCCACCAGGGAAGCCCCGTCTTTTATACTGTGGTGAAACATATTCCAAAGATACGTTTAAAGAAAAAATTTTCCATGGCATTTATGTTGCTCTTTTCAAACCTCTTTCAAATACGTAAATAGTAATAGGCCAGGCTGTACTACCCTTTCAAATTTGGCAGATAAGGACTTTTCATAGCAAATGATTTCCCTTTCTGCTTTTACCATTGCAACCTCCTCTTTGAACAAATACAGTATTTTTATCTGGATATCAGCCTTTTACATGATATATGTATCTTTCCTCTTAAATGAGGTGGTTTGCCAGAGCTCAGTCTTTCTGAGACGGAAGAGATGAGGGTTAGGAAAACCTGAATTAGGAAATGCAGCCAAAAGGAAAAATAGTTACGTAACAGTTGGTGGTAAAGCAGAGCATATTGAATTAAGATGTAAAGGAGAGAAGAGATAATACAAATTAATACAATGATTTCTATCTGTATTTTTTGTCTAGCTAATTAAGTGATAGATAGTCTCATGTCTGTCCTGGTAGAATATTAAGGTTTCTGTAAGGAGCTCTTGAATTTGTATCGTATTTAGTGTTTGAACTTTTCAGAGTTTTTCTGTATACTTTGCAGTGCTCTCAACATGACACACCACACGAGTCTCACATTGACTCTTGTCAAGTACACAGAACAAGGGATAAATTTCTAACTAAAGATGAAAAACTAGGACCCTCAGTGCTTCTGAGTGGTGTTTTCAAGGTTATATGGCAAGTTAGTTCTGTTAACTTTGCAAATCAGGAAAACCAAAGGGTAAATTAATTCAAACCTTATTAGCAGTAGTTCAGTCTTCTACAGTTCGAAGTCTGAGAATGAATTTTAAAAGCATCTATCATACTTTTGTGTCATCTTCCTCACATCCCTACATCCTGCAGATTCTAACTTAGAGACAGTTCTCAGACTGAAAATAAGTTCCGGGTTTTTAAGAGTTTTTTTCCTGTATTTTTGAATTTTTAAGCCATAGCTTTTGTCTTCAGCTTTCTGCTTTCTTCCATTTTCTGTAACATGCAGGAGAGTGTAGTGAAAAGAACACAGACTTGCTTGCTTTGAATACAACTACTTACTAGCTTTTTTACTTTGGGCAAGTTACTAAACTCCTCTAGGTCCTTGATTAAGTAGTACCTAAGGTTGGACACGACTGAGCGACTGAACTGAACTGAAGGTAGGATTTTACTGCTTCAGATTTGCAAGGCTTGGATGCAATGTACAATAAAGCCTTAGTTTGCTTCTTGTAGCCTCTGAGTCAAGTACTCCTCAGTTCAGTTCAGTTCAGTCGTGTCCGACCCTTTGTGACCCCGTGAATCACAGCACGCCAGGCCTCCCTGTCCATCACCAACTCCCGGAGTTCACTCAAAGTCATGTCCATCGAGTTGGTAATGCCATCCAGCCATCTCTTCCTCTGTCGTCCCCTTCTCCTGCCCCCAATCCCTCCCAGCATCAGGGTCTTTTCCAATGAGTCAACTCTTCGCATGAGGTGGCCAAAGTACTGGAGTTTCAGCTTTAGCATCATTCCTTCCAAAGAAACCCCAGGGCTGATCTCTTTCAGAATGGACTGGTTGGATCTCCTTGCAGTCCAAGGGACTCTCAAGAGTCTTCTCCAACACCACAGTTCAAAAGCATCAATTCTTCGGCGCTCAGCTTTCTTCACAGTCCAATTCTCACATCCATACATGACCACAGGAAAAACCATAGCCTTGACTAGACGGAAGTACCCCTACCCGATGTAAAAAGGAGTTTTTAATCACATCTTTTGTCCCTCCCATTTATCCCGTGGTTGAATGGTGATTGCAGTGGTGTCCAGTAGGTGGCACCAGTGAACCCCTTTCTCCTTCCTGGAAGGTGGTGTCCGTGGCTCAGTCACGTCTGCCTCTTTCAGTCTCACGGACTGTAGACTGCTAGGCTCCTCAGTCCGTAGATTTCCCTTTTTAAGAGACTTAGTTATTAAGTGTTCATTTGACTTTCTTCTTTTGTATCATTTAGACAGTGTCATAATTGGGGGATATTATAAAACTGTTGTAAGTGACATTGTTCTGTCTCTGTGATTTTTTTTTTTCTTTCACAGAAAATCTTCAAATGCTTCCTTAAAGGAAGAAGAACATAAGGAGCCCCTGCTCTTCCATTCCGGAGACCACTACCCCTTGTCTGATGGAGACTGGTCCCCTTTAGACAAGTAGGTGTTCTGGAGTTGGTTTCATTTCTTACAGGAAGGATAAGCTGAGTAGCTTTTCTCTTACTCCACATGTTGATGCTTCCAAGTCTTTCATATAGAAGCGGACTGGAGGTGTGCTTTCCACACGGGTGTGGACCTTCCCCGTCAGCAATTACCTTCTTCCTACACTTGATCTGACTTATTCTCAGGGTTGGCCAGTATGGATCTGTATAATCAGCATAGAATCTGACCCTCTTCAGTTCTTGATGGTGTGAACTGCTCGCTGTGTAACTGGGTAACACCGTGAAGAAACGTGCAGTCACACTCTGTGCTCAAGTCTGGTTTCTTTCTGTATTATGTTAACTTTACCCATCTTTCCATGCATTTCCTCTCCTATAAAATTACCTTTCTCTTTGATTTCTGGTGAGAATCAAGCAGGATAATTATATTATTGAAGACCCAGCAAGTCCACAGTAAATGCTAGTTGGCATTGTTTTTATTATTATTAAAGAACTCAAGTGGGGAAAGTAGCCATTTTGTATCTGCAGGTGAAATTGACGTGGTCAGACTTCTATTTCTCTGTATTTCTTTTCCTCTGTTCAGCTCAGCAAGACCGAAATTCCCAGCTTTTACATCATCACGTTTCTTTGTCCTGTGTTTGCAGCCCCTACCCGCCGGTGGCCTGTCCTAAGAGCGACTCAGAGCTGGAAGTGAAGCCTGCCGGGAGCCTGCTCAGATCCGAGTCCCACATGGAGTGGACGTGGGGCGGGTTCCCGGAGTCCACCAAGGTAGAGGGCTCCCTGGGGCAGGCGGAGGGTGGGTTTTGCACCAGTGATGGGAGTGAAAGGGGGTGGCGCCCTCGTGTGGCCACATGAGCGAAGCCACGTTAACACCATCTATAACATTCATGCTGTGTTCACAGCAGAAGGAATCCATCAGTGTAGTCAATAATGTTGACCGTTAATTTAACATTTTAATCAGGAAAAACTTTAAAGTACCTAAAGGAAAGTAAAACTTCCACTGAAAGTTTAAGTAGGCAACTTAATCGATTATGAAAGCTTTTTTGTCAGCTCTTAGTGAAAGAAGAAAAAATTGGGACAGTGCTTTTCTTGAGAGGACAAAAAATGTAGTGTTTTGAAAATACACATTCTGCTTTTTACATTGCTGTGACAGGGCCTTGAGGTAGTGAAGGCAGGCCTCAACTCCCTGGGGTGATCAAGTGTTCTTCCTCTGTCACCTGAAAAGTTCACGTGTCCCGTCTTCTCCAGTTCTTAGATCTTTATAGTAGAACAATTATAAATATAATGTGTTTGTAAGTATCATAACAGTGAACAAAATGCAGTGAATAGTTTTTCCCACTATTTAATTATGAGCTGTTTTACACAAACAAAATTACGTGTTTAGTGAATGTGTGCTAGTTATAAATAAAATTAACACTTGCACCAGCATCCAGATTAGGAAACAGAGTTAACAGACACCTTCGACAGTAGTTAACGTTGAAACAATGCCTGTTTCAGGTCAGCAAACGGGAGCGGTCCGAGCATCACCCCAGGACAGCGATGATCACGCCGTCAGAAAACACCCACTTCCGGGTGATCCCCAGCGAGGACAGCCTCCTGAGTGAGGTCGAGAAGGACGCTTCAATGGGGGAGACGGTCTGCACCATCGTGAAGCCCAAGCCGCGAGCCCCAGGGAAGCAGCATGGTGGGGCAGCCTTGGCAGCAGGCCCTCAGGAGCCCCCCGCAGGGTTGGATGCCCCCCACCTGCTTCCTTCACCCCCCTTCGTGGAGGCGCCCTCGGAAGCTCGACCAGCCGCTAAGGTCGACTCGCCCTCCAAGAAGAGAGGTAATCAGGGCTTTGGTTTGACCTTGGCAGCTCCGAATCTAGGTAGTGAATTATTCCAGGGTTTCAGGTGATGGACTGGGCCCCCTCCTCCGGACCGGGACCTGCCACACCAGGGTGGGGATGGGGGGTGCTTAGTGTGGCTTCCCCATCACACTGTGGGCACCCCCAGAGCCAACTCTGACCTCCTCTCTCTCCCGGCCATGGCTGCTGAGAAGCATTCTCTGAAAAAATTATGAAAGTATTCAAGTCAATTAATGAGTAAAATTAATCCCTTTAAGTGTTGTTCAGTCGTTTCCAACTCTTTGTGGCCCCATAGACCATGGCCCACCAGGCTACTCTGTCCTTGGGATTCTCCAGGCAAGAATATTGGAGTGGGTTGCCATTCCCTTTTCCATGGCATCCTCCTGACCCAGTGTTTGAACCCGGGCCTCCTGCATTGCAGGCAGATTCTTTACCATCTGAGCCACCAGGGAAGACAGGCTTCAGCAGTATGTGAACCGAGAACTTCCAGATGTACAAGCTGGATTTTAGAAAAGGCAGAGGACCCAGAGATCAAATTGCCAACATCCATTGGATCATAAAGAAAAGCAAGGGAATTCCAGAAAAAATCTACTTCTGCGTCATTGACTATGCTAAAGCCTTTGACTGTGGGGATCACAACAAACTGGAAAATTCTTAAAGGGATGGGAATACCAGACCACCTTACCTGCCTCCTGAGAACCTGCGTGCGGATCAAGAAGCAATAGTTAGAACCTTACACGAAACAACTGACTGGTTCAAAGTTGGGAAAAGAGTACAACAAGGCTGTATATTGTCACCCTGCTTATTTAACTTCTGTGCAGAGTACATCATGTAAAATGCCAGTCTGGATGAAGCACAAGCTGGAATCAAGATTGCTGGGAGAAATATCAACAATCTCAGGTATGCAGATGATACCACTCTAATGGCAAAAAGCAAAGAGGAACTAAAGAGCCTCTTGATAAGGGTGAAAGAGGAGCGTGAAAAAAATGGCTTAAAACTCAACATTCAAAAACTAAGATCATGGCATCCGGTCCCATCACTTCATGGCAAATAGATGAGGAAAAAGTGGAAGCAATAGCATTTTATTTTCTTAGGCTCCAGAATCACTGCGGATGGTGACCGCAGCCACAAAATTAAAGGATGCTTGTTCCTTGGAAGAAAAGCTATGACAAACCTAGACAGCGTATTAAAAAGCAGAGAGATTACTTTGCTGACAAAGGTGCATCTTGTCAAGGCTATGGTTTTTCCAGTAGTCGTATAGGGATGTGGGAGTTGTATGATAAAGAAAGCTCGGTGTCAAAAAATTGATGCTTTTGAACTGTGGTGCTGGAGAAGACTCTTGAGAGTCCCTTGGACTGCAAGGAAATCAAACCAATCAATCCTAAAGAAAATTGAATATTTATTGGAAGGATCGATGCTGAAGCTGTAGCTCGAATACTTTGACCACCTATTATGAAGAGCTAACTCATTGGAAAAGACCCTGATGTGCTGGGAATGATTGAGGGCAAAAGAAGAAGCGGGCACCAGAGAATGAATGGTTAGATAGCATCACTGATTCAATAGATGTGAGTTTGAGCAAGCTCTGGGGGAGATAGTGAAGGACAGGTAAGCCTGGTATGCTGTAGTTCATGGGGTCGCAAGAGTCGGACACTGCTAAGCAACTGAGCACTCTTGCACGTTCATGTATAAAAAGAAACCAAACTGTCAAGTATAAATGACTTAGGGCCCAGGATTCACATGAGAGAAGGTGAAAGAACGCGAGACTCAGCCCGTGTTTATTGGATAGCTGTCAGGAGTGCTGTCTCGCTCCAGTACTCTTGCCTGAAAAATCCCATGGACGGAGAGCCGGGAAGGCTGCAGTCAATGGGGTCGCTGAGGGTCAGACATGACTGAGCGATTTCACTTTCACTTTCATGCATTGGAGAAGGAAATGGCAACCCACTCCAGTGTTCTTGCCTGGAGAATCCCAGGGACGGGGGAGCCTGGTAGGCTGCCATTTATAGGGTCGCACGGGGTCAGACACAACTGAAGCGACTTAGCAGCAGCAGGAGTGCTAACCTCTTTTAGCAGCAGCAGCAGCAGGAGTGCTGACCTCTTCACCTGGCTGGGTGGGAAACAGCAGTGGGGAAAGGTTAGATGACGCCTTTAAAAGTACACCGCAGGTCCAGTCATGGTTGGTTTTATCGTTTGCAAACCTTTGTTTTTTTGCAGTTGTAAATGAAGAGTAACCAGGTTCTCATCTCTGATGTGTTTTTTTTTTTTTTTTTTAAATAAAACCAGGTGTCCACAAGAGAAGCCAACACCAGGGGCCTGATGATATTTACCTGGATGACCTGAAGGCACTGGAACCTGAGGTTGCAGCTCTGTATTTCCCCAAAAGGTAGTGGGTTTATACTGCAGAGTGGGCAACTCTGAAATGTTCTAGATGTTTCCAGAGCAAAGCATTAGAGAAAGGATCAAGGGGCTGGTATCCTTCAGCTACGTTGAATTCTTGCTTCAGATTTTGGAAAATCCAGAAATTGTGCATGTGTTGTGTTTTACCTGTTTATGAAGAAATGTTCAGTACAGTGAGAAGATGCCGCTGTCAAGCTCAAGTAGGAAGGGCGTAACGTGGACGTGACATCAGATTAGCTCTTCCTGTTCATTAGCATTGTTTCCTTTATTATGTGTTTAGAGGTGATGAATCTTTATTCAGAGACACTTCACAAAGCGGGCCTCCACTTTTCAGTGAGGCTGCACTTACTCGCCGGCCTGGATCTGGTGGGGCCCGTTCCAGGGTCTTTCCAAACTTCCCTTCCTCCTTTCCAAGCCATCCCTTCCTCCTCTGTGACTCCCTGCTTGGAATAACACCAAAATCTTAGCAGTGATAGACTTGGGCGGTTTTCCCAAGGCCATTTCCATTCTTGGGGAAATTCCATTTTATTAAATAATATTCTATGATCACAAAGAACAGTGTTTACTTTCCCCCAAGTTCTCATGGCTTGAATACACCGAGCCATAGTCACACATAATTAAGTACTTTTAAACAAATTATTGAAAAGCATATCTGAAGGTTTTCTTTAAAATAGAAAGACAGGATTGATGTGAGGATACTTAATTTTTACAGATACTTTTGCAGGATCCTTAAAATGCCCTCCTGACTTTCTCCCATTTGTTAGGAGTAGTAGTTGGGTTTTTAAGGGGAGAGAACTGAAACTGGTCCTTTTGTTTTGGTTTTTATTTTCATTCAGAAAGTTAAAACGTAAGCTATCTTGACATTACCTCTTTGTTTCTGATTTCCCAGTCCTTAATCATTTGTTTACGTTGGGACAGATGTAAGACATTTCTTAGTTTCCTTTTTTAAAACACGGGGAGCGTGACTGCTGCTCTGGGGCGACCCTGTGCTGTGGTAGCCTGACCGTCTGGGGCCACAGCCGCTTACGTCGTGAGTGATTGTTTCTGGAAGTGAGACAGGGAGGCTTAGGAATGCTCACAGGCATTCGTTTTCTCATCATGGTCACTGGCACCCTGGCTGAAGAGCTGGTGTTTGTAGCTGGAGCTGAACTTGACCCTGAAGCACACAGTCTCGTGGTTCTAGCAGCCCGTTGTTGAGTCGGTCGGTGTCCTCCGTGTATTCAGTGGGGGCGTCGGTTAGGGTCACACCAGCTGCTGTAACTGACAACCTCAGTGGCTTGACCGCAGCAATTCATTTCTTGCTCATGTGATGGTGTTGGGGGTCCTTGCACACGGGGACTCTGGAGCACCAGCCCCTCCCATCCTGAGGCTCCGCTGTCCCCGTGGGGCCTCAACAGGGAAAGGGGAGGGCCGCTGGGGGCGCAGTTTTCAGGGGCCCAGCTTGGGAAGGAGGCGGCACACGCCTTCTGTCCATAGGGACGGCACAGTCGTCTGGTCACATGGCTACACCTGACTGCAGGGGCCACCCGTGTGCCCAGGAGGGTGAGGGCGTGGTGCTTATCTCACCCCGAGGTCAGCCTTGCTGGGGCCCCAGCACAGCAGCTGCGTTTGCTGCTTAGGTGGCCTTGGCTTTTTCAGCGTCTCCAGTTAGCAGCACATTCTTTCGATCCGATTAATCTCAAAACTGTGCTGTGGTTGTGCATCACTCAGTCCCAGACACCAGCGCTTTCTCGTCAGAGGCTCAAGCGCAGAACGTGATGGTGTTTGAAACTGCTTTCTATTTGTGACTGGGCTGTACTCTGCTGCCGCCTTCTGCTCAGATTTCAGATTTTTTTCCTAAAGATCATGTAACTTCATGAGATGATATGCATTTATGTACTGGTTTTTAAAAGAATAAAAGAATTTAATAATTTTAGAAGTATTTCAGTGACATTATCCGTTCAAAAGGTGTAGGGTAGGAAACATTCATGACCAAGAGATGTAAGGTGTCATTTCCATGTCCTTTTCCTCTCAAATTTATGCTCCATTATGAAAAGTTTCCTTTAGGATCAGCTTCTAAAACCTGGCTTCCACGCCTTGTTTAGAAAACTGAAAACATTGAGTAACCTTGACTGGTTCTGGGGCTCACCAGTATAGGAACAGTTTATTTCTGGTTTCTTGGTGCATTTCTTTCTTGAGGTGTGTCCAGCCTCCCGGGAATTTTTACTTGGTTAATTTCTTTGTTTTCATGAAGTAACAAATGAATTTAGAAACGCCTTGTTTTTAACAATAACGCAACCTTGGACTACAGCAATTTTGTATGAGAGGAGTATAGTACCACAGCTTTTTGTAGGAAGTTAAGGTCAGAAGGTTTCCAGACATCAGGGTTTTCTTACCTTGTCATTTTTGTCATGTAAATTAATGCTAGTAACTCTCATCCCTTTCATTTAAGTCAGAAAGGCCATCACTGATGGCTCGCGTGGCTGTGAGTGATTGGTGTGTGTGTGTTCACTGTGTTCAGTTAATTCCGCAGCAGTGCTGTTGGGTTGTCTCAGTGTCGTCCAGGATAGGGGTCTGAACACTGCCTAAGCGAAGCCGCGTCCGGGGCAGGGAGCCCTGAGCTTGGCCGTCGGGCTCAGGGCAGGGGTGTGATGGCCACTGCCTTTCTCCCCACAGTGAATCGGAGCCCGGCTCCCGGCAGTGGCCTGAGTCCGACACGCTGTCCGGCTCCCAGTCCCCCCAGTCAGTGGGCAGCGCGGCGGCCGACAGCGGCACCGAGTGCCTCTCGGACTCCGCCATGGACCTGCCCGACGTCACCCTGTCGCTGTGCGGCGGCCTCAGCGAGAACGGAGAGATCTCCAAAGGTGGGTGGGCAGCCTCGTCCGCGCTGGGTGGTGAGCTGTGCCGGGAACGCAGCCCTGGGGTCTCATGGAGGTGGCGGGGTCTCTCTTGGACATCAGACTCTTCTCCCCTCATGTAGGTACCTCATGTTGGGGTGACCCCGCTTGTCGGTGGGTGGGAGGGCTGTGGGCCTGGGGATGGGTCCTCGGGCGGCCCCATGTATTGGACGCCTGGGGTCAGCTCAGCCCCAGCCGCCTTCTCTTCTGTGAAGTTGCTGGAATAATTGTCGGGCTGGGACCTGGCAGCCCTGAGCCTGAGACACGAGAGGAGGGCCTCACGTTGCCAAAGCTGTCTGCTGAGTGAAATGGTCTTTCTGGCAAAAGTAGAAGGGGTTACTCTTGTCTGAGAGTTGGCCCAGGAGAGTCAAGTCACTCACGAGAAAGGGGGTTGCTTAGCAGGGCTGGTTCCAGCAACCCTGCAGGACTTGAGCACCTGTGTGTCCGACTGTTCCAGCCAGTTCTTTGGCCTTTCTGGTCTTTTGTAAACTGAACTCTTCATGTTTTCTGTTTGGCTGGTGGCCCTTGATGGATTTTCCTCTAAGGAAAGATTTTCTGACTGATGTCATCTTTTGTCTTGTGTGTGTGGCAGGCTGGGTTGCCCTGGGCCTCTTGGCTGGAACTCCCTAAATCCTCTTCTTGGGGTCATGGGGTGATCACTTTTCCATCTCTTAATTCTGTTTACTTTTTGCAGGAAATTGAGTGTGTTATGGTCAGTGGTCCCTTCTAGGGATGAAATGAGGTCACGTTATAATCCTCTTAAGCCCTCCCTTTAAAAATAGAGGTGGAGGAGGGAACATACAGTTTATGCAAAACTGTAAAATTTATACTTAAAAGACTAAATGGCAAGTAAACAGGACACAGATGACCAGGAGGAACAACCCCAGTGAGAGTTTGCTCTGTTGTTGGAGTTTGCCCTGAATGAGAGGATCGCCTCTGGGAACGGGACAGAAAGTCACGCTTGACCCTCACCTGTTCTGCAGGAACTTGGATTTGTTTCTTCTTGAGACCCCCAGCCAGACTCTGCTGTACGGGGCCTCTCCCTGCAAGCACTGTAGGATGCTTGGGTGGTTTCTCACGTAGCGGCACGTGTGCACTCACGGCTGTAAGACCCCAGAAACGTTCCCCGGTTATGCTGTTAAAAGTTGCCCGCCAGTCAAGGGTTTCACGCCTGCTTGTGAGAATGAAACTCAGCAGTTTTCACTGGTTATGGAGTTGAGTGTGTGTGAACCCGGGCCTTCATACCTCCCTGTCACATCTGTCATCTGTTTGCCTCAAAGTCCCTAGCTTATCCCTTTCTCCTGTTTTTTTTTGTTTGTTTTGAAGTACTTTTTTGATCCTGTAGGCACTTGAGTATGAAGAGAGTATTGTAATTAGCTCAGATGGATGTTTATTCGTGTAATCTCTAACCAGATGATAATTATCTTACCTTACAGAGAAATTCATGGAGCACATCATTACGTACCATGAATTTGCAGAAAACCCTGGACTCATAGACAATCCCAACCTTGTGATACGGATATATAACCGGTAAGTACTCTTGCTCTTTCATTGCTTATGATCGTTAAGTCTTGCGGATTTCTCTTCCCCTCAGCGCTGTGTGGTTTTTAACTATTATATTCTTTCTCACTATGCCATTTCATATAAAAGAGCTAAATGGGCAGCGACTTTGGAGTGAAGCTTCAGCTTTATTTTCAGTGAGGCTTGAAACGCGGCTCTATTTTACACGTGCTACTTCTCTGCTTGGAGAAGTTTGGCTTGAAGCAAAGATTGCTTATGTGGCAAGAAGCTGAGCTGCTCACGTCTTCATTGGAAAGAATAGGGACTTTGTTATGGCATTCTGCTTCCTCTCCCGCCCTCTCCTCTCTGACGGTCGTGCCTGGCTTTGCTCTCACAGTTACTACAGCTGGGCGCTGGCGGCCCCCATGGTCCTCAGCCTTCAGGTCTTCCAGAAGAGCCTGCCCAAGGTGAGTTGTTGCTCCCCAGAAATGTCTGCAGCACACAGCGCTTTGAGAATCCGTGTGTGCATGTCTGTAAACTGGGTGTTGTTCAGTTTTACTTAATATTATAAAGTTAATTGGAGAAGGCAGTGGCACCCCACTCCAGTACTCCTGCCTGGAAAATCCCATGGACGGAGGAGCCTGGTAGGCTGCAGTCCATGGGGTCGCTAAGAGTCGGGCACGACTGAGCGACTTCACTTTCACTTTTCTCTTTCCTGCATTGGAGAAGGAAACGGCAACCCACTCCAGTGTTCTTGCCTGCAGAATCCCAGGGACGGGCGAGCCTTGTGGGCTGCCATCTCTGGGGTCGCACAGAGTCGGACACGACTGAAGTGACTTAGCATAAAAAGTTAATACCATCAGTCAAATCATCTCATGCCCAGAAATCCAGGAAATTGGCTGGGCTGCCGTAGCTGTCATTTTTACTAGATACTTATACCAGTTTCTGATCGTGTGTCAAGATTGAGAGATTTCACTAATTGTTATTTAAATATAAGATAAAAACATTTACTCCCGTTAATATGGAAAGATGCAATAGGAAGAGGGCCCCGGGAAGTGTGGCATCAGTGTGGGTCCTTCAGCTTGTGGCTAATGAGCCTGTTACGTAGAAACTGAAGCTTGGAATCTGTCCACCAAGGTGACATCATCAGTTGGTCCTCATAACTCGTGAGGGCAGAGAAGGGAGAGCAGCCCACCTGCCCCTAAGAGGGGCCAGACCACCCGGCCTGACAGCACGGAACGGCCCCGAGAGAGGGCGCTGGCGGGTCGAGGCGTCGTCACCACCCTCTGGCTGAGGGTAGAGAGGGGTCGAGTGCCCTGTGCCTGAGATGCTGGACTAACTTGTGCTCGTTGTTTTCAGGCCACAGTTGAGTCCTGGGTAAAAGATAAGATGCCAAAGAAATCTGGCCGCTGGTGGTTCTGGCGTAAGAGGGAGAGCATAACCAAGCAGGTAACCGAGCTGGAGGTGGGCTGAGTGCCAAGCCCAGGGAAGTCCCATTTGGGCTCCATGGTGCTCTTTCACGATAGTCGGCACCGTGTGTGAACAGTTACTCATGCAGGTCAGATACCGTGCTGCGCACGCGTCACCTGTCACCTTCGCCGCCGCCCGGCGGTGCCACTGTGTGGGCTCCTGTGTACCCGCGGGAGGCCCAGGCACGGGGCTGGTGAGGGGTGGGGCCGCGCCGTGACCTCAAGCGCACCCCCAGAGCTTGCCCCTGCCCCCAGGAGGAGGGGACCCGTGCCCTCGGCCCCTGCCCAGGCCTCATGGGTGTGGCCCGTGTGTCTTATGTTGTGTGACTGAGCTGGTGCCTGTCACTCCTCGCCCCTGGCTTGGTGGTGGCAGCTTTTCACACACACACAGCGTATGACTTCTCTCTCAGATTTCTGTCCTTTTGGCTCAAACTAGAGGCTCTGTTTCTTAAGCGTTTTTAATTTGTGGATTCAGACAGCACTTTTGCTAATTCCTTGAGGGAGCTGCTGATGGCTTTTTGCCCCGACAGTCGGGCGAGAGCTGCTCATCGCCACTGTCGTCCTCTCCTTCCAGCTGCCAGAGGCCAAGGAAGGGAAAGCAGAGGTCCCGCCGCCCAGTGACCGGCCATCAGGCGCCAAGGAGCCAGCCAGTGGCAGGGGACCTTGACAGATCTGTATGATTCTTGAGTTCGAAATGTTTTTGTTCTGTGGACAGTCAGTGGCCTCATTGTGCCACTCAGTTAACAGATAACTTCTGCTTTTCTTGAAAAATATCATCAGCTTAGGGAATTCCCTGGCGATCCAGTGGTCAGAACTCAAGACTCATTGCCAGGGCCCTGAGTTCAACTCTTGGTCAGGAAACTAAGGTCCTGCAAGCCGAGCCATGTGGTATGGCCAAAAGTACATCTATGTTTGTATATACGCATCATGAGCTTAGAGTCAGGATACTCATTGCTGCTTCCTAAGCATCTTGCTCCTGCTCTGGAGCCGTGGAGACAGGTGCCCCTGCATGCAGGCCTCTGGGAAGCAGGTCTTGGGGAATCATAAGATCTGAAGTGCCGGGGGCCCTGCTGCCTGGCTGGCAGGCGCAGCAGGAGACATGACAGAACCTTAGAGATGGGGCGGGCCCCTTTGGTTTCTTGGGAGGAGTCTGCCCTGGATGTGTGGACTGGCTGCCTGAGGGGAGGAACCACGATGCGCCCGTTCTTGGTTCTGCCACTGTGCTCCTTCCTCCATCACGTCTTCTGTTCTCTTCCCATCCCTGAGTCTTGGGTTCATCTTCCTGTTCTTTACCCTCTTCTTTTTAAAGGATTATATAAAATCTTTTTTGTTAGTCTCTTAAATCACTGTAAGCGTTCGTATTTTCTATAATTTGTACCTTTTAAAACATACATACCCCTTTCAACAAGAATCGGCAGAGCAAGAATCAGTAGCATTCACTGGTTCTAGCAGAATACAACCAGTCATAGCAGGAGAGTGACCCTGGCCAGTCAAGAAGGGAGGAGGAGAGTGACCCTAGCCGGTCGTGGGGGAGGTGGATCATGCAACGTGGACCCTGGGTCTCCTCTTGGGTGGATCTGGGACTTCTCTCTCTGTCTGCTCCGGATCCTGAATGAAAAGCTGTTGTCTGTAAACGTCCTTCAGCCTCTCCAATAACAGATTGTGTTTGACAGGTCGGCCGAGGATGACTCATCGAGTGACGAAGGGTCCCAGGAACTGGAAGAGTCCATCAAGGTGGACTCCGCCCCCACAGAACCCCCAAGCCATAGTGGCACAACCTCCTATAAGAAGTCTCTTCGTCTGTCCTCAGACCAGATCGTGAGTCCCGTGTGGTCTGGGTGGGTCCAGCCTCATGAGCCTTAGTAACTGGTCACCTTGACAAGCCTCCCTTTCCGTCTGCCCAACCCCACACCTCACAGGCGGCCCAGCATGTGGCCATGTAAATGCCCACATGTGTCCAGGAGACCGGCAGCCCCCGACCTGGGACCCCTAGGGTCCCCTGGGATGCACTTTCCCCTCCTTCACCCCCAGGCCTCCTGTCTCCATGTCTGGGAGTGAACCAGAGCACCTGTGTTTGCAGCCTGAGTCCGATACGTCCAGACTGGCTCTGGGCCCCACGCTATCTCATGGGAGCCACGGCCAGAGGGAAATGACATCTTACCTAGATGCAGTCTCCCCTTCTGTCAGTTTCCCACTTCTCCACCTTCACCCATGTTCAGTATGAATTGGTCTTGCTGTGCCCCAAGGGGGAGGATCTCTGGTACACAGGGCATCCTGGGGGGCGGGAAGGAGACCGGGGAGCAGGGGTCAGAAGGGCCCCTGGGCACCGTATACACAGTTCAGGCCAAAGTTCCTCAGCCCAGCTCCCGAGCCGCAGGTGCAGCCCCAATGCATCCTCCCAGATCTGGGTCCTGAGACGCCACCTACCGGCAGTTTGGGGAGTATTCAGATTCTGTTCCAAAACCATTTTCTGTTGCTTTTCCTTGCCTTTTTTTTTGAGAGATTAGGATGTTTCTCATGTAACTTTGTATCTTTTTAAAATTAATTTTAATTGGAGGCTAATTACTTTTCAATATTGTGGTGGGTTTTGCCATATATCCACATGAATCAGTCACTGGTGTACATGTGTCCCCCATCCGGAAACACTGTATCTTAAGCAGTTTCTCTGACCACATTTTCTTGGAAAGTGTGACTTAATTGTTGCGTGTAATTCCGTCAAAGTGGAGTGCCTTTAATTTTCAAAGCTCTGATTTTGCTGATTCTTACACTTTTTATGAAAGGCGAAACTGAACCTCCAAGATGGCCCAAATGATGTCGTGTTTAGTATCACAACCCAGTATCAAGGCACCTGCCGCTGTGCAGGGACCATATACCTGTGGAACTGGAACGACAAGGTCATCATTTCCGACATTGACGGGACAATAACCAAGTAAGCGGGAGCCCTGGCGTGGCAAAAGGAGGGCCCAGCTCCGTGTGCAGAGGGCCAGGGGCTTCCTCACCTGAGTGACCAGCCACCATCAGGAGAGTTTTTTAAACTACTTGCACTGAGAGGTCCTGAGTACAGTCCCCACAGAATCATTCTGTGGATGGAGGAGGTGGGTGGGGCCATACAAACAGAAGGTCAGAACAGCTTTGGGGAATTCCCGTGGCAGCCAAGTTAGGACCCAGCACTTTGACCAGCGAGGGCCCAGATTCATTCAGTCCCTGGTTGGGGAACTAGGATCCTGCAAGCCTTTTGGCGCAGCCAAATGACAATAATAATAACTCTTGGAAAGATTTAATTATTCGGTCTCCAAATTCTGGCATGGGGAGGAAAAAATAGAAGCTGTTGCAATTAGAGAAGAGGAGGCCGAGTGGTTGTAAACGCTTCCTGAGAGTGAAGGGCTGGCCCTTGGGTCTGGTGGCTGTCTCAGAAGCTCCTGGGTGATGTCCTCGGCTTGTGCACACACAGACCAAGGAAACTGCCCTGTGGGCTGTCACCGCCCCCCCAGGCCCCCTCCCTCCCCCCGCGGCTGCTGTCGCAGAAGCTGGTGTTTCACTAACAGGCAAACGCTTGGCGTTGTGTGCTTGGTTCCTCACGCCTCCTCCTGGTTCCACCCTCGCAGGTCTGACGCTCTGGGACAGATTCTTCCGCAGCTGGGTAAAGACTGGACGCACCAGGGTATCGCGAAGCTCTACCATTCCATCAACGAGTAGGTGCCTGACCCTGTGGCTAGTGAGCTGGGATTTTGCTGGACTTAGTAGAAGTAGTCCCAGGAAATCTTGTTTGTGATCAGCTTTCTCACTCTGCTTTCTCACCCCTCACTGGAGCCTCCCCCAAGGGAAAGTGTGAGCCACCACCCGTGGGACTGGAGCCGTGCGCCTGGAGGGTTGCGCCTTGTTCTCGAACGGGGCTTCGAGTTGTAGGCACTGCCTGTGTCGGTAGTTACAGCTGTGCTTGGGTTTGCAGCCGTAGTTTAATCATTTGCAGTTTTTTTTTGAGTACTTTTAATTGTCTTTCTTGAAGGGGGTAATACACGCGTGCATGGGGGGATCAGTCTGCCAGGCGGTCTTCTCCGTCAAGTAACTTTTGTGAGGACATAGTGCTGTGGCCTTTGTGGGAATCCCGATACATCAACTTAAATCAATCCGCAGAACAACAGTGTGTTAAGCAGAGGTTGAGAATGTCCCAATATGAAAATTATGAGTATGTCAGTTACCCAGGTAGAGTTTTGCTTCTTGTTTTATAGAATGATTTGCATTCTGGAAGTTGTATTTGTAAATAAGACCCTTTGTCTCTTTCATCTACAGCACATCCTTTAAAGACAGCCCCCAGTTCTTTGTCTGTTTTATAATTCGGCTTCTGTAGAGGTATTACTACATGAAAGTTTAGCATAATCCCTAATCACGTCTCCTCCATGGTGTTTTTCATGGAGTGGTGAGATCTTTATAATCCTGATGATTCTTGTATTAAATTTAGGAATTCGACTTTCATGGGAGATGAGAGGAACTTTATTTGGACCTTTAAAAAGAAAAAATGCATTTTTCCCCCTTTAGCTGAACAGCATACAGGCTAAACAGGACGCGTTCTCTTCCAGGAACGGCTACAAGTTCCTGTACTGCTCGGCCCGCGCCATCGGCATGGCCGACATGACCCGCGGCTACCTGCACTGGGTCAACGACAAGGGCACCATCCTGCCCCGCGGTCCCCTCATGCTGTCCCCCAGCAGCCTGTTTTCTGCCTTCCACAGGTGCGTGTTTGTGCGTGCGTGCATGTGTGTGTGTGCGTGTGTGCCCGCGGGGGCTGGGGCCTGGCTGCACTGTATCTGTTACAGAGCTTCTGGGTCTGAGTTCCACATTACTCTAACTCGCACACCGCTCACCTGGTCTGTGTCAGACACAGCTGAGAAAAGTCAGGCTGGCAGAAATGGACAAAGATACCAATTACGAAGGATTTAGGAAAATGGATGGCTGTGGGTTTTCAGACCACAGACCAGGGAAAACTGCCATTTTGGATTCGGTGGTGGTACTTCTGTTTTTCTCCTAGGGAAGTAATAGAAAAGAAGCCGGAGAAGTTCAAGATTGAGTGTCTGACCGACATCAAGAATCTCTTTGCCCCAGCTCAGCAGCCCTTCTACGCTGCCTTTGGGAACCGCCCAAATGTAGGTGTCTCCTCCGGGCTGCACGTGTGGGTGGCGTGGGAAACACGTGCAGGACGGTGCTTTAGGGGGGAGCCGGGTCATCATCTTCACCCCAGGCG
>NW_011492730.1:1416437-1417553 GCF_000754665.1 Bison bison bison
CACCCCAGGCGTGCGGCCGCAGTGAGGTCTCCCGTGCTGGGTGGGTGCTCACTTCATCAGCCTTATTCCTCCCGCAGCAGGGAGGTGCTGGGGGCGGAGACCTGCCCTGGGATGCCCGTGTGTGACCAGGGGCTTTCGTTCCATTTCCATGAATTCTAAGCCGAGCCTTGGATCTGCCCCCCAGATCCAAGCACTGCCTCTCCCCCACCCCCCACCCCCCAGCCACGAACGCTTCCCTTCTCCTACTCTGGGGCCTGGAGTCTCCTTGGCACCCGCGTCCTCTGGCTTCCTGAGCACCCTCTGCGGTGCGCGTTGGCCTCCCTGTTTAGTCTGAGTCTGTCTGAAGCTCAGCCTTGGTGGCGGCTGCCCCAACTCCACGTGTTCTCCGTACACGGCTTCCCGTGGTGCCTGAGAACTTCTCAGTAACCACCCTGTTCTGTGTTCTCTGTGGCAGGACGTCTATGCCTACAGACAGGTGGGTGTCCCAGACTGCAGGATCTTCACCGTGAACCCCAAGGGCGAGCTGATACAGGAAAGGACCAAAGGAAACAAGTCCTCGTAAGTGCGTTCCCGCTCCTCAGCCCTGGCGCCCTGCAGCTGGGGCCCAGGGGTCAGAGCTGTGCCCGCCCTTGGAAGCCTCCGCCCTGCCAGGCTCTGTCCACCCCTTCTGCCAGGGCATCCCCCACCTCTGCAGCCGTTGTTGAGGGGTGGCTGGGGAGCCTAGACTCTGAGGAGGGAGGTGGAGCCCTGGGAAGGAGGGTGCCCATCTGGGACCTTCCTTTCTGAGGTATCTGAGTACCTGGCTTCGCAGCCTGCGGCCTCGTGCCCTCAGGTCAGGTGCTGAGTCGTGGTACCTGTCCTCCCCACTCCCAGGTACCACAGGCTGAGTGAGCTCGTGGAACACGTGTTCCCGCTTCTCAACAAGGAACAGAATTCTGCCTTCCTATGCCCAGAGTTCAGCTCCTTCTGCTACTGGCGAGAGCCGATCCCCGAGGTGGACCTGGAGGACCTGGTCTGAGGTGGCAGCCCCGGCGGGGGGCTGGATCGCGGCTCCCGCAGCAGGGGAGGCAGCCGGCCTTCTGCTGGACAGAGGATGCGGGGACCCTCCTGGCCACA
>NW_011492730.1:1417782-1420810 GCF_000754665.1 Bison bison bison
TGCCGTGTGGTGCTGGCGGCCGGCGCAGCGAGGGGCTCGGGCCTGAGGCCCAGGCTCCAGTCACCGGCCGGGCCTCCCACATGCTCTGTGTTGAGTTGCGTGCCCGGTGCTCCTTTAATTGCATAATTTAAGAAGAAGAGAAGCGAAGCTAAGAGTGGACCAAATGTTGCACAAAGTAAAGTGTTCTAATTTCCACTGGGCAGTTGAGAGTGTTTCTCTCTGAGAGGAGGGCTTGCTGTAGGGAATCAGGGTCCAGTTGATGATGTCTGAACCGCCTGCTCACTTCTCCCGTGGGCTCCTCCCTCCATCTCCTACTCCATGGAAGCAGGATGCTGGCTCTGGCGCCCGGGGCCTCGGGGGAAGGAAAGAGCATCGCCTCCTCACCCTGACCGTTCCTTGGCAGGGACGTGTTGTGTCCTGGACCCACCGGAAGGTGTGGGTCTTGCAGGATGTGTGTCATGTCGTGAAGTGGTCTTGGCAGCAGGAGTCGGTTAGCCAGCAGGGAAACTCGGTTCTCAGGGAGGCCTAGAGGTGCAGACGTGTGCTTGGGCCAGGTCCTGGGAAGGTGTCTGTTGCCCCTCCCCATGCCTGCAGCTGAGCAAGCCACCCAGGAAGGGTCCCGTCCACACGCCCCTCCAGGGCTGTGAGCACGAGCCTGCAGAGATGAGCTGGTGCGGACAGCCCCCTCGGGATTAAAATCAAGAGAACTGTTAAGAGAGGAGGCCCTGGAGACCAGTGGTGACCACATGCAGCCCCGCCTTGGGTGAGAAAGCAGTGAGCGCTTCCGGAGTCAGGGAGAGAGGGGAGTGACCCAGTGAAACACTGCAGAGCAGTGCACACTGCTCCCCCCGACCATGGTTTCGGGTCCGCCTTTTGCTTTCCCTGTGCTGTATTTTGGGGGTACTCCTCTTTTCAGCTTGCTCCACCACAATACTGTTCATCTCGAGCTGGAGAAGCGGGGGTGGCTGCTCTCCAGAGTGGAGGGTTGAAGGTCCTGGACTCCATTGAGCCATGTTGGAGGCAGAGCCCAGAAGCCATGTTCCCAGGGAAACCAGACATGCTTCCCCCTGGGCAAACCTTCCCACTGCAAACGGTTCAGGGATGCATCATTTAAAGACCTAGTCACGGCCAGCAGGTCCAGAAGCTGGGTTGTGTTCCTCGTGTGAGGTTCTGCCCCGTTAGTGGCAGCATAGTCACCCACGGTTCCTTCATCTCGTGGCTGCCGGTGGCGGCCTGGCCCTCTGCTCGGTGCAGGCCCTTCCCTGGAGCCGCAGAGGCTTGTGTGCGCGTTTGCGGTACAGAAAAGCTGGACACCTGCCTTCCTGTCGTCCTTCATTGGTTGTCCTTTAAAGAGAGTCTCTCACGAGACAGTTTCTTTTCCTTGATGAGCTCTCCTCTTGGGACTGGGGCGTCTTAGAGGGTTAAGACGGGGAACCCGCGCTGGGGTGGCCGACCCCTCCGCCCGGTGTCCACCAGCGCTGGAGTGTCATCTTGTCCCTGCACATTGATCCGCGGGTGTCACCGGCGCGCTGGGTACCCATGCTGATCAACCTGAGTGTTCTTCCTCGTTTAAAGGAGCCCCTCTTGCTGAACGTAGATGACAACTATCGCTCGAGTGTGTGAAAGTATTGTTTGTGCTGAAAATCCATTGCCATTTGGTACAAATGACATTTGTTCTTTCTGTGAAAGAGAGATGCCCTCGGTGTGTTTGTACACAGACCTCAGGAGGAGAGCTAAGAAGGAGTGGTGGCCGCTCGCTGCTCTCGGTGGCGGGCGACATCTCCAGGAGCCGCTTCTGGGTCACTCTCTCTGCCAGTGGAACGCCGTGGCCCCTTCCCTCTTTCTGTCCCTCCCGACTGCATCCCACCCAATTGTACACCTTCCGCACGTGGAAGCTCGTGCGGCTGTGGTGTCCACATCTGCGTCTCCACGGGGCTCAGGAGGCATGCTCGAGGGCCCAGAGCGGGCAGGCTCGGCCCTGCGTGTGAGGACCACATCTGCTGTGCTGTAAGACAGCGCCTAGTTTTCAGCTGGAAAAAGAAAAAAACTTCCTAGTGTGATGTGAGATGAAAGCTGCTGACAATCCAGGAGTGATAGCCACCCACCGGAGCCAGAAGTGTTCATGCCCCTGACCGCACGTGGCCCTGCAGATGGAGTGCGTCCTAAAGGGTACTGGCCAGACCCAAAGGAACAGGCCAAGGACGGATTTGCGCTGTCTGCAGGTCGGTGAAAACAGACTCTCCCAGGGGATTTTGTCATCTTTTCTAGTATCATCTTAGTTAACTCTGGGAAGCCTTGAGTTAACTCTTGAGCCTAGAGAAATGCTGGGTTTAATGAAACCAGTGACAAGTTGAGTTTTGGTTTAAAGTAAGTGCTCTTTCCAGGTGAAAACTACTTTTTTGGGTTTGTTTTAAAGGTAGGTAAAGGAAGAGGAAGGGGAAATGTTGCTCTTTTAATTTAATCATTACGTTTGGTCTATGACAACATTTGATTATTAGACACAGCAGTGCCACTAATACGTTTCTTGAGTTGTCAGAAACTGTCAACATCAGTACTTACTTAACGGCAAAGATAACTGAAGATAAATGGCTCATATTTTGGTGCAGTGTTTGATGTTCAAAACAAAATGTTACAAGAATAAACAAATGTGAACTCAATGCGTCTTGACCTTTTCCTTCAGCGGACATTTAAATTGTCTTGTCTAAACTCTTGCCAGAAGTTGCCAATTTCCATAAATTAGCATTTTGATCTCTGCTGACACTTAAGTTTGTGTATAGAAAGGGCTTCTTTTTGGTGCTTGTTTTTATAAGATCTGATTCCAGAAGTGAGGCTCCACCCGCAGGAACTAACCTCCCTTGCTTTGTAGGTTCTGCCAGGCAGCCATCCAGTCATGCCTACATAATTTCTAGGGGTGACCCCCTGGCATCCTCCCGACTGCATCCCCCCAGCCCTCCTCAGGACCCTGGCCACCCCACCTTGCATTAAAGCCCTTCCTCTGGGTGAACAGCACGTAGCCCTCCTGATTTTC
>NW_011492730.1:1420910-1421089 GCF_000754665.1 Bison bison bison
ATTTTCATCAGCTCTCAGGAGACTCAGAGTGATCTGGGTCCAAAACCACACCCCGTGTATTATTTAATCCCCTCGGGTGGCTGAGCCCATGCTGAACCCACCAACTCCCTCAAGCACGTGCCTCCATGTGGGGACAGCACCCACCTTGTCTTCTTGTTTTCATGATGGAATGGCTGGGC
>NW_011492730.1:1421189-1423045 GCF_000754665.1 Bison bison bison
TGGGCGTGAGGTCGGGGAGCAGGGACTGGGCTCTGTGGGGTGCCCTTCTGGCAAAGGAGGGAATCACTTCAGACAGGTTCACATCAGGAAGAGACTGCCTCCGGTGCGCTGCCCTCCCCGCTGGCTGGTGGCCGAGACGGGGGCGAGGCGAGTGGGTGTGAGAAGTGAGTCTGTGCGTGTGCAGCTGCAAGCACGTCGCTGATCACAACTACTACTTTCCTTTCAAACTGCACAGTGTGAAAAAGTTCAGAAGATGACGGGCTCACTGAGAAAGACGAATGTGCTAACGTGGGAGTGACTTCACATTGCAGTTGGCACTGATTTTCGGTCTTTATTGCTGGTTTTGTTTCTCATCATTTAAATGGGGCCATTTGTAGACAGGACTGACACATCCCAGTCCTGTCACCGCTTATCTCGAGGTGCACTGTGACCTTTTTCTCAGCAACCCCATTATTTCAGAAGTCGTAACCTCATGCCTGATTGAGTCCAGGACCCTGGTCCACATGTCTCGCTCCCAGGCTCTCAGCGCCAGGCCACTGACTTCCAGAGCGAGCTCTCTGAGCCACTCAGCCTGAGTTCAGCCCAGCCTGCTCCTCTCCATATGAAAAGACAGCCGCTCCTGTCTCAGGATGCTGACTCCAACGGCAGTGCAGGACCTGCTGTGATCTGGCTACACTGCGTGTCGCGGACACAGAGCTGAAACTCACCACTGCAGTAGACGAGTCGTACGGCCCCGCCAAGGGGGACACCGCACTCGCCACTCTGGTGCCGTCCGTGGAGCGAGGCAGGTCCGTCTCTGCCTTCCGTCTGGTTCCCATTGAGCGTCTGTCCCGCTTGGCCCGGGGTAAGGCCTGGGAAGGGGGTGTCAGGGGAGAGGGCAGAGCCATGTGCCAACTGGGGTTTCCTGAAAACACTCCACAGCCGTAGGGTTTTTCCCATGAGTCATATCTAGGAAGCCACAGCTGCTGACAGCCTGTTCCCCAGCTGTAGAAACAGGGTGAGCATGCACCCCACCCCTGAGCCCCAGAAGGAGGGGCCCGAACTGTAAAATGAGAAAACAGCAGGCCTTCTATCCTGGGCCCCTCTGCCCCATCTGGGGGATGGGGTGAGGAGGCAGGCTCACCCCATCTCAGGGACCCAGCGGCCACCCTGTAACCTCACTTGGCGAGCAGTCCTGGAAAAGGCATTTTTATAGCCAATCTGGTGGCTTGATTTAGGCTGAAAGACTTGTTTCTATGGTCCACACCTCTCCCTGGAACCTGCCTCCCCCCAGTGGCACTCCATTGGCCAGCAGGTCATGTGGAGCTAAGGGGGCTGATGTGGCTGCTGGCAGAGGAGTGTGGGGCCTGGGCTTCCTAGGCAGGTTCCTGCCCTTCCCAGACAGCCCCAGTATGATCAGCTTTTGGTCCCTGGGAGCGCAAGGTCTCTCAGAGCTGGGCGGCAAGCAGTCACATTAGCTTGGACAGGTGCTGGTTAAGTGCGACTTTCAGCCTCCCCTGGAGGAGCCCCCCTTTCTGCTGTGGGGGGCTCTGACCTCCAGGCACATCCGGTCTGTCTGTATAAGCCACCCACAACCCTGCAGTGCACAGCCTGGATGCTGAGGGATGCCGGTTGCACAGTTGAGACCCATGTGTTCACGCTTCCTTTCTATAGCCGTTAAACTCGTTTACTCCAGTCACGCTTTTTAGCAGCAGCCCTCGATCCACGAGGCACCAGGCTTACACTGGAAGTGTTTTACGTTTTTATTGCCACTCCCTGTCTTTGCACTTGAGTCGTACATGTCATTCAAGGAGCCCCAACAAGCCACACGACAATCTCTCCTGCATCCTCCTCTCAGCCAGGCAAACGCTGCGTGG
>NW_011492730.1:1423145-1433256 GCF_000754665.1 Bison bison bison
GGGGGGATGGCGAGCCAAGCCTGGGACAGCCCACTGTCCGCCCTGGGTCCGTGGTGGCCTGTGCCACTTCAGTGTTTCAACTCTTCTCCCGCCGGCAGGGTAAACGGAGACAGATGGCCGGCGATGGCTCTGCTCCAGTGAAGACAGACGCGGCGGGCACCAGTTTCTGCCGCCTGCCTCCTCTCAGCAGCTCCTCCTCGTTGTCCATCAGGAGGACGCAGTCCACCAGGCAGCGGTCGGAGCCTCCACAGTCAGCACCGGGTAGGCCCGGCCAGAGGCAGGGCCTGGGGACACGGGGGAGGAGCCGGGGGCCGGCCGGGCACGCCCGACCCTCGTCCAGCTGTCCAGTTGGAGTGGCAGGAGCGGTGGCCACGTTAACCCATGGTTCGCCCTCCGCCCGCCACCTCCATCTTGGGGGAGGGGCGGGGTGTCTGCAGAGAGCTTGCCCCGTGCCCCGGCTACACACACACTGAATATATTACAGCTTCCGAGCTCCCCGGCCGCCTCAGAGGTGGGAAAGAAAAGGGTACAAGAAGACCCCGCTGAAGGTGGAGTACATCTCGTCAAAGTCCGTGTGGGCCAGCCGGCCCCCCGTGACCACGATGTTGACGCCGTCCCCCGCCTTGAGGTGCACGATGAGGTGGAAGGCGCCCGGGCCCCCGCAGGTGTGTGGGGCCCCCTGCGGCCGGTGGTACTCCAGGAACTCTCTCCGGTAGCCGGCCGTGTGCAGCTGGGCCACACTGGCGTTGGCCACTGACAGGACGGCCTCCACATACGCATCCCTCTCGGGTGTGAGGGTGGCCGTGATCAGGTAGCGCCCGTCGTACGGAGCCGTGAAGACCCCTGTGGGGAGGAAAGCAGACACCTGAGCATGTGGTGTACCCATCATGGCCTGCCCGAGTGGGCACTCAGCCCGGATGAAGGCAGACAGCTCACCCACTCCCCACCAGAGGCAGGCCCACTGTGGGGGGATGAGCCGTGGAGACATGGTTGGAGGAGCTGGAGTCCAGACCCCATGCTGGTGGGAGTGGCCACCTCCGAGGGCTCTGGGGAGAGGGCCCAAGTCTTCAACCTGCCCTGCGAGGGCTGGGTCACTGAGCTCTTAATTGTATCATAGAGCCTCGGAGACAGACCAGGCCCTGTGCTCTGGGCACACGGCCTGCGTCTGCTCAGCGTCACTGGAACCCATTTACTAAGACCCACGGCCCAGACTGGTTCTGGGCGTCTGGGCCCGTGGGAGAACTGGAGGTCCCCACCTCTGAGTGCCAAGAGTCCCTGACACGTGGACACTGTCCCCACACCCCGGGCGGGGGGAGCAAGGGAGCCTGGGAAGCCGGCCGTGAGCACACAGAAAAGCCCTGATGCTAAAACCCGGGGCCTGGGTGGCAGCTCCCACCTCTGCCCAGAACCAGCTGCCACACACAGCCCCAGCCACCGCGTGCACGCGACCTGTGACCGCCCCCGCCCCCGCCCCCTGTCTGCTGGTGTCTGTGGGCTGGGGAACAGCGGGGACTAAGGGGTCAGGTCTCTCGCAGGTGAGGCACCCACAGCCCAAGGGGCAGCAGCCCAGGCTCAAGGTTGGCCTCCCATTTTGGGGGCTGGGGCCCATGCAGACCCGTCCCAGCAGGGTGAGTGGGTTCTGGCTCAGAAAGGGGCAGCGGGAGGCCCTCCGGAGCAGCTGAGCAAAGGCAGACTCACCGGTGCTGGGGTCGTACACGTCCCCGTCGTTCACCAGCACCTTGTTGAACAGGACCACGCCGGCGTCGCTGGGGAAGGGCTTCCGGGTGAGCCCCGCGGAGAAGGACACGAGAGATGGCACCGGAGCCCCTGGGGGGGACAGGATTGCAGTCAGGCCCGGCCCAGGCCTGTGTGCGGTCCCAAGGGGCGGCCTCGGCCTCTCATTTCCCCTCAGGGTGGACACCACCACGCGAGGTGGACACCCAGCCTTGTCCTCGTCGGAGGAGCAGGCGGCTGGGGGAGTGCCAGGGCCCTGTGTGTCAGGTCGGGACTTGGCGCGTGCGTGACGTCTGGGGGTGGGGCACCCAGGCACACCCACCCCGGCCTCCCCTCCCACCCCGGCTGAGTACCTGGGGAGGCTGCAGGCGGTGATTTGGGGTACCCTGAAAGACAATGCAGACACTGTCAGAACCCTTAACAGCCCCTCATTTCTGAGTCCCTTTGCTGCTTGTTCCTCACACAGTGAGTGGGAGGATGTGCAAAGGAACACATCGTCGACAGAGTATAAGCACCCGTGATACGTGGAACTAACAGGGGAAGCCTTCATCCTAGAGAAGGCAGCACCCTGCCTAAGCCAGGGGCGGTTGAGAAGGAATGGCCCCACCCGGCAGCCTCGTCGCTTTCCCTGCAGGAAGTTGATGGGTTTAACTCAGGGTGGTACTATCCTGTGGCAGCTGATGTGACCTCCCCCACCCAGCGTCACGGGTTTACACGTCACAGCTCACAGCCTCAGTTTCCTCATGTGTCAGAATGTAAGCCGTGGTGCTGGTCAAGGAGCTGCATGTCTAGCACCTACTTCAGGACAGAAACACAGTGAGTGTCCCTTGACCTCTCCTCTTCCTCTAACCTCCACTTCCTCCAGCCTCCTCCAGTCTCTTCTACGCACCAACCTCTATGCTCCGCCATTCTCCAGCCTCCTCCACCCACTTCCTCCAACCTCCTCCCTCCTCCTCCGGACTCCAACGTCAGCCATCCTCCAACTTCCTCCCTTCTCCAACCTCCAACAACTTCCAACAACCTCCATGCTCCTTCTCCAACCTCCCTGCGACCTCCAACCTCTGATCCCCTCAACCCTCTGACATCCTCCAGCCTCCAATCTCCTTCCTCCACCCTTCTCCAGCCTCCTCCGTCCTCATCCTCCTCCAACCTCCTTCATCTAACCTTCTCCAACTTCCATCCTCCCAACCTCCTCCAAACTCCCAACATCCAGCCTCCTCTAACCACCTCCATCATCCAACCTCCTTTCACTATCCTCATCCCTCCTCCTATCTCCTTCATCCTCCAACTTCCAACATCCAGCAACCTCCTCCAGCTTCTGGCCTCCTCCAGCCACACATCTAAGGTTGGAGCCAGACCTTCCACCCTACCCGCTTAGTTGTGTGCTCCTCTTTGCTGCTGCCCAGGCTCCCAGTACATGTTTGGTTTTCAAGTGCACTTCCTGCTGGGAGGATCAGCGAGCTGCCTGGATGGCACAGTAATATAGCCCAGGGTGCAACTCTAAGTGTGATGTTCTGTGCCCAGGGCACTGCGGCATCTTTGGACAGCTCAGTCTGGATGCTGTTCCCTGCTGGCTGGACCCATGACCCACAGAGCCCCGCAGCAGCCTCCCAATGCCTGGGGTGCACTTACCTGGAGCTCCTGCGTAGCCCTCGGCGCTGGGGATTGGCCGCTGCCCGGTCTGGCCATCCACACCCCGGGGCAGGCCCCGCCCTGACACCCCCATCCTGCCTGGGGGGCCGGCCTCTCCAGTCTCCATGATGACCCCTGTGGAGCCAGGCAAGAAGGGCAGCCCTGTCCAGCCGGGCCGCAGGGGTGGGGGGCGTCTCTTGGGCAGGACGGGCTTCTGTCCTGGGTCCCTCGGAGGCGAGGGAGTGCTGGGCGGCAGCAGTGGGGTCAGCACTGGAGTGGACAGCTCCGTGGGGGCCTCTGCCGGGCTTGAGGGCTTTCCTACGTCCTCCGGGGCCTTCCCCCGGGGGGGAGGCTGAGGCGTTTCTGAGGGGTCCTCTGCTGAGCGTTTGAGAAAGTAGAAAGAAATAGAGTTAAAAACCACAGACTTGACTGCTCAATCACAGGCCCCTCTGTGAGGCCCCATGGGCATGGCTTCCTGGAAGATGTGTGCTTGGGGGTCCCTGGGCCAGGTCCACTGGTAAACACAAGAGCAGCCACCACAGCGTGGGGACCCCTTGCCCCAGAGAGGAGGGTCTTCAGCCTCTTTCTACATGATGGTTGCTCTCCCCAAAATAACATTATCCTTGGTTCCAGCAGCAAAAACTCCATAATGACCCCGCAACTGTACCTGCCTGCTGCCACCACAAGCCGAGGGCCTGCTTCTGCAGACCTCACGTGACCCAGAGTGTCAGAGAGCACGAGCTGCCTCTGCGGCAGGCACAGAGGTCACCACAGCCTTAAGATCACCAGCTGGAGCACTTCCAACTGGAGCACCACTGCAGGAGCCTCCTGGTTCACACCCCCTGCCCTCTCGGAACAGTGCTGAGACACAGCCTGCAACTGTCCCCATTTCCTACTCTGAATACATTCCTGGAACTGCCCTTCCTGCAGGCCTGCAAGACATCTAGGAACAACCAGGACTGGCCTGATACCCTCCTCAACAGCCAAACGCCACCTACCTCCTCCATCCATAGGGTGCATGCCATGGCCCAGGTTCCAAAGCTCCAAAGTTATTATCAAGTAAAATCAGAAACTGCATTGTATCCCCACCCCAGTCTAGTTTTTTTAAAGTCACAAAGGTGATTGTGGCAGATGGAACACAGGTCCCTCTACCCACAGAGCTAGGTTGCCAGCCCACCTCCAGCCCCAAGGGAAGCTTTTCTGCAAGCACCCTTTCCGTGAGAGGATGAAGCCCTCCAGAACGTGAGCTGAGTGAACTGATCATCACTTTCTCAAGTGCCCCCAGGATGGTACAGAGCTAACACCATTCTAGATGCACTGAAGATAAGTTCATTCACACCATACAGTGGGAAGGCATCAAGTCTTAATTCTCTGCAATACTCTGGTGGGAAGGGCTAGGTTGGACGTAGAAACTGGCATGAAGGATTTCAGACATGGAGACGCCACTAGCCACAGTGAAGGACAGGATGAGAAGGAAATAACCAAGCAATAAAAAGGAACTTTGAAGAAAGATAATACAAGAAAATAAACATTAGTAAAACATGCTCCTTGCTGGCAAGGATGCCCACCCTCTAGCTGCTTCTGTCCGACATAAACTGCTTCTTTGCATGCTTTCCCACACGTACTGTTTCTTACAAACCCTGTGCCTACTCTACAAAATAGGCAAATAAACTCAGAAACAGAAGGCACTGCATCCAAAGTACAAGAATAGATTGGTGTTAAAAGAGGCCTAACCAGAGAATAAGAATGTCTTCACTGATTAGAAATATGCTTGCCAAAATAAGAAAATTCAGTGAAAGAGTTGGTAGACAAAATCAAGGAGATATTTTAGAAGGTAGACCAGGTAGATAAAATAATGGATAATAGGAGAGAAACTAGGAAAATTGGATTCTTTCCAATCCAGAACTTTCTCGAGTAAATAGAAAAACTGGGGCATAGAGAGGTGGTAAGGAGAGAATCGAATGCACAATTCGTTAGAATTGTAAAAGATCCCAGCTGGATTATTAAATAAAAGACCCAAACCAAGGCATAGTCAGAACACTGAGGATAAAGAGAAGATCCTACAGACTTGGGGGATGGAGAGAAGTGACTTCAAATCAGAAGGACATCATCAGACTCTCAAGTAAGGGAAACCAGGAAGCAAAAGACCACCACCTTCAAATGTTGAAGGAATATCATTGTTAACCTTGAGTTCTGTACTCAGCTAAAGTATCTGCCAGTTGTGAAACTAGAATAAACCTTTTTCAGCCATGAAATATTTAAAGACCAGCAAAACTCTTGAGCACCCTTTCTTAAAAAGCTATTGGAAAATGTACTCCACCTAAATGAAAGTAAACCATTAAAAACCTAGAAGTTCAAGAAACTTCTAGGATGGTAGTGCAAAGTTTCAGATTGAAAGCCTTAGAGCTTTCTCAAGTCTAGAGAGGAAGCAGTCCAGGCTGTGTTGGGAAGACAGAACTCCCAGAGGGAGGTCATTAGGTTGAAAAATGGAAGGGGATAAATGTATACTTACGCTGATTCATGTTGTTATACAACAGAAACCAACAACATTGTAAAGCAATTATTCTCCAATTTGAAAAAATTTTTTTTAAATTAAATGCATGATTTGCCAAAAAAAAAAATTTTTTTTTAATGGAACCAACAAATGACCTGATACTTTTTATGGTATTGAGAGAGTTTCAGTGAGTGAGAAGAATCCCAAGACAGATACATAAAATCTAGCAAATAACACTACTACTAATTCAGAGGAAAGCAACACAATCCTATTTGGCTATTATTGAGCTGTTTAGCTTATAGTATAAATACTGACTTGAGTTTTGTGGTATAACTATTGGGAGTTGGGAGGAGGGGGAGACATGAAAGAGCCTTATGGGCTAATGTCTGCAGCTGATAATGTCCAATACTGTATATAATATCCATATAGAGATATCTAAAGCTAATAAATTGATTTAGAAATAAGGAAGTAAACATCAGTGGAGAAAACAGCTCAAAGAATTGCATGTGGCCACTTCTGGGATGAGAAGGGTAACAGGGAGAAGGGGCAGGCGAGGTGGTTTCCATTGTAAATTCCTCAGAAGTGTTTTGTTTTTATAAAACACAGACGATACTGGGGCCCACCCCATCTCCTTTCCCTCCAGTCCAAGCATGCTCAGGTCCCTCCTTGTCCGTCTCCCCTCCTCACGCTGTTTTCTCGGCTCACAAGTTGGCCTCCCTCCGCGGCGCACGCTCCCACCTCCCTTCTCTGCTGGAGAAGCTCCTCGAACATTGCTCCTCTCCTCTCCATCTCTCTCCTTCCGCCTCACTGGCTCCTTCCCTTCAGCCCAAGTTTGCGTGTCTCCACCCGTACTTTAAACACACAGACTTCCCCAGTCCTATAACCCTCAAAGAATTACAGTACACAAAGCACCTGCTGCTGCTGCTAAGTTGCTTCAGTCGTGTCCGACTCTGTGTGACCCCATAGACAGCAGCCCACCAGGCCCCCCGTCCCTGGGATTCTCCAGGCAAGAACACTGGAGTGGGTTGCCATTTCCTTCTCCAATGCATGAAGTGAAAAGTGAAAGTGAAGTCGCTCAGTCATGTCTGATGACTCTTAGGACCCTATGGACTGCAGCCTACCAGGCTCCTCTGTCCATGGGATTTTCCAGGCAAGACTACTGCAGTGGGGTGCCATGGCGTTCTCCGACACAAAGCACCTAAAAATAGCCAAATACAAGCCCCTCACAACTTTTTTTGTACCTATCCCCCTACAAACCCTTCGCATCATCCCGCTTTCTCTGAAGCCCCATCTGTCTCTGTCACCTCGTCTAGGTGCTCGAGTCGTATTTTACTCTGCCCTCTCCTTTCTCACACGCACCCGGATCCGGGCTAAGTCCAGCTTCTCATTTTGAATCATCCTTCGGGTCCTTCCTCCCTACCTTTCTCAGAGGACAGTTTGTCCTTATCATCGTCCCTGCTCAGAACCCTCCAGCTGTCCTCCACTGTTCATAAGATCCAGTCGAATCTCCTCTGACAGCCGTGTCCGCACCACCTGCTCCATCGTCTCCTGCCGCCTTCAGTCCAGCCCCCGGCCCGGCTCTTTGGGAATCCTCGACGACACACACCCCTCCCCACAGTCCCGCTGCTCCTTGTGAAGCCCAGCAGCGCTTAACAATCTTGCCTCCCAATCACGGAGCTCTGAGGGCCTGTCTGGTTTTCATACCTCTCCTCACTTGCTGGATGATGAACACTTGAGGACACGTTTTAATGGTCTTTTGTCACCAGGGACTGGCACGTGACACTGAGACGTCTGAGTATTTGGTGAAGGAAGAAAGGCCGGTACCCTGGGCTGTACCCTCACTCCCGCCAGCCAGTAGAGGAGGCGCCCTAACTTTGCTAACAATAATCGTCTTTCTAGGGTCTGTAAGGATAATGCCAGAACTTAGAAACAGTGATGGTTCTCTCTCTCAGTCATCACTCCCTCAACACCCAGGCCTGTGATAGCAAGTGGAAGGCAGAGGGGAAAGAATGAACAAATAAACCACTTGGGCCAAATATCCTGCACTGATCTCCACGGGGAGTCCGTCCAGGACTCTGTGCAGAACGGGTGGCTCCGACACCCCTCACATCACAGCAGAGACGGCATGAAAAAGCCGCCCTGGATCCCGACTGCTCCCCAACCTTGGCCCCCAGCACATCACGTAGTGTCTCTAACACACACATTTATTACACACTGGAAACAAACTGGACAGCATCTTGCTCCATCTGGGAAGATAACTCTGGCAGCCAGTGTCTCTTCGAACTGCACATATGTTTCTAATCCAGTGACCATTTGAGTTTGTAAGAACCAAGTGGGGCTGCCTGTGTTTCACGTGAGGAATGATGATGCTTTTGCTCCACAGCCTGCCTCCAGGTCTCCGTCCTGATGCCCCCGCAGTGGCCTTGTGCAGCTGTGCACAAGCCGGGCCACGACCTCACCAAGGACAGAGCCAATAGCAGGTAGGAAAGGCCACTCCCACTCCGCTAAAGTTCTTATTAAAAGCCACTGTAACCTTTGCTAAGATGAAGACCTGCCTGAGGAAACTGTCAGCAACCCCATGGAGTCGTGTCACAGCACAGGGCTGCGGGGACGTCAGAGTCTGTGTTGGCGGCGTGGCTGAGTCATCCACCACTCAGGCTAAACCCTCAAAGTCTCCTGACAAGCAGGCAGAATTTGGCTGATCAGATGAAGTGACAGGTGTGGGGCCACATCCCTGACAGTGACAAGTCACTGTGCAAATGTCCAGGCCAATTCACTAGAAGCCCAGTGTGGGGAGGGGGTGGGGAGCTGCCTGGCATTGCGAGGGTGTCTGCTGACCAAATGCAACTACAGGTCGGGGTGGTGGGACTGTTTTAAAGATGGCAATCAAGACTTCTGACTTTGTATTTTTTTTTTTTTTTTGGTTGCATGGCTTGTAGGATGTTAAATTCCCTGACAAAGGACTGAACCTGGACCCTTGGCAGTGACAGCGTGGAATCCTAACCACTGGATTGCCAGGGAATTCCCAGGACTTCTGGCTTTAAAAGAAACCCACCCACATTCTGACATACAACAGGCTAAGTGGAAGGATAGTCACACCACTTGGCAAAGCTCTGTGCCTGGGAAGGACCCTCGCCACCCTGATGAGAAACGCCAGGCTCAGAGGGGGTGCTGAGGGACCAGGTTCCAGCACTGACCAGGCATGGGGGGCACGAGGCAGGGGCTTTGAGGAGACACTCGATGGTCTCCCTGCCTGGAAGGTCAAGGGGGGAGAGGATGGGGAGGCATGTAAAGGAGCCGCTGGGGAGACGACGCACAGAAACCCCACGCGACTCCCCTGACAGCAGGGCGGGGGAGACCATGGGTTTGCAGGAACTGTCCTACTGAGCAAACAGTGGAAATGCTGCTTTGCACTTTGGCTGGAATGAAGAGAGAAAACACTCAAGCTGGTCCTGGGGGCACTGTGTGGTTCCATCACAGCACTGATGGATAAAGAAGATGTGGTGTGTGTGTATATATACACACACACACACAATGAAATATTACTTGCCCATTAAAAAGAAAGAAATATGGGACTTCCCTGGTGGTCCACACTCGGCTAAGACTCCACACTCCCAAAGTATGGGGCCCGGGTTCGATCCCTGGTCAGGGAACTAGATCCCACATGCCTCAACTAACACCCAGGACAGCCAAATAAATATAAATTTTAGAAAAAGAATGAAGTAAAGCATTTGCAGCAACATGGATGGATCTAGAGACTATGACCTATCTAGGGCCCGTACTGACCGTCCCTCCAGAGCACGGAGCCCCGCCGAGAAAGGAGTCCCGCCCAGTGTGACCACGCAGAGGCCCCTGGAATCAGGCTCCACAGGGCAAACAGGCTGGCATTTCTGAAAAGTGCGGTCTAGAGATCACTGACACACACACAGCTCCAGCCTTGCGGGTTGACATCGGCAGGGCAGTGCCCTTGGAACAGAGGTCACCTGTTATCACTGAACCCTAGAGAAGCTGACCTGACCCAAAAAGTCACCGGGGATTTCTTCTTTGATAGAAATTCACAAGCTGATTTGAAGCTGTACATGGACACACAGAGGGTCTACCTGATTTTAAGACTTGCTGTAAAGCCGCCACGGTCAGGATGTGAGGAGGCACAGTGACAGCGTCGGCAGAGCCCGTCAGCGGACACGCGGGTCCCGCAGAGCTGGCGCGGGGGCTGCGGCTCCGCACCCAGGACTTTCCCTCCCTCCCCAC
>NW_011492730.1:1433377-1435700 GCF_000754665.1 Bison bison bison
TGGCCCAGCTGCCTCTGAGGGGGGTCTGCCTTCCGCTTCCACGACGGGAGCTGGGGGGTTCTCTGTTTTAATTACAAATTTAATGACAAATTCCTGGAACTGACTTCACCCCTGCTAAGCAGGAGTCTCCCGAGGGAGCCCAGAGTCCTTATTTCTATCAAGCTCGCAGGGGACTCTGCACACAGCTGTAGGAGAGGCCGGTGCCAAGGACACAGCAGTCCTAGAGTCAAGGTTCAGACGGAGAAAAGCAGCCGCTGCTTTCACCAACTGAAGAGCTTTACAGAAACCAGATGCTCACAGAGCAGAAGGGCAGGTATCGTCCAGAGGCAGTGTGGTCCGAGTCTGCGCAGTTTATGCAGCCTTTATGTATTTATGACACTCGGACTGACTCCATCATGCTATCTGGGACCTAGACTGGCCTCAAACTCAGCCAATTTCAAGTTGAAGGCCAAAACTGTCATAACACTGGCATAAGGCCACTCTTCCCCTGCCAGGCTTTACAAGTGCCGAAGAATTGATGCTTTTGAACTGTGGTGTTGGAGAAGACTCTTGAGAGTCCCTTGAACTGCAAGGAGATCCAAGCAGCCAATCCTAAAGGAGATCAGTCCTGGGTGTTCATTGGAAGGACTGATGCTGAAGCTGAAACTCCAGTACTCTGGCCACCTCATGTGAAGAGTTGACTCATTGGAAAAGAGTCTGATGCTGGGAGGGATTGGGGGCAGGAGGAGAAGGGGATGACAGAGGATGAGATGGCTGGATGGCATCACCGACTTGATGGACGTGAGTTTGGGTGAATTCCAGGAGTTGGTGGTGGACAGGCAATTCATGGGGTCGCGAAGAGTCGGACACGACTGAGCGACTAAACTGAGCTGATTTGAAAAACCTGTGTTTTTTTCATTCTTACAGCACAGCTTAGGCTAAGCAACTGGATAAAGATGGGGTTCTTAAATCTGTAGCACCCCCAAATGAAATATTAATACCATTCAAAACTAAAAATAGAACTACCATATGATCCAGCACATAGACTCAACAGACATGAATCTGAACAAACTCCAGGGGATAATGGAGGACAGAGGAGCCTGGTGGGCAAAGAGAACATGACTTAGCAACTGAACCACAACAATAAGATGATCCAGCAATCCCACTCCTGGGCATGTATTTGAAAAAAAAACACATAATTTAAAAGGATACATGCAGCCCAGTGTTCACTACAACACTATTTACACGAGCCAAGACATGGAAGCCACCTAAATGCCCATGGATAGAGGAATGGATAAAGAAGATGTGATATATATACACAATGAAATACTACTCAGCCATTAAAAAGAAAGAAATACGGGACTTCCCTGGTGGTCGAGTGGATAAGACTCCACACTCCGAATGCATGGGGCCCGGGTTCAATCCCTGGTCAGGGAACTAGATCCCACATGCCTCAACTAACACCCAGGGCAGCCAAATAAATAAAAATAAATTTTAGAAAAAGAATGAAGTAATGCCATTTGCAGCAACATGGATGGATCTAGAGACTATGATACGAAGTGAAGTAAGCCAGACAGAGAAAGACAAATAGCATATGACATCACTTACATGTGGAACCCAATTTTTTTTTAAAAATGAAACAACTGAACTTACAAAACAGAATCAGACTTACAGATATTGAAAACAAACTTATGGTTACTAAAGGGGAAACACAGGGGTGAGGGATAAATCAGGACTTGGGATGAACACATGCACACTACTATATATAAGGTGCATAACCTATGGGACCTCCTGTATGGCCTAGGGAGCTCTACTCAATATTCCAGGATAACCTATATGAGGAAAGGATCTGAAACAGAATGAACATATGTGGCTGTATAACTGAACCACTTTGCTGTACACCTGAAACTAACATAACATTGTAAATCGACTATACGCCAAAAAAAAAAAAAAAATTTAAGTACTTACAAGAAATTGCCTGAAGACATCTGCAGAAGAAAGGGGTGGCAGATTGGAAAGAGGAAGCAGTCCCTGGGGTGTGTGGAAACAGTCCTGCATGTCCGGCAGGAAGGCCCTTCTTGGAACCATGAGGTGGGGGAGGAGAGCTACCCTGGCACAGAGACTGTCCCTCTGCCTGGCTCAGCTCTGTGGGAGCCCCAGGCTTCTCAATACCAGGAACTCGCCTACTATCCCAAGTGAAAGGGGAACAGCAGAAATGCCCAAATCTGCCCGGGGCTCAGTATCTGATCAGATGGGTGATGGGGAGGCTGTGTGGGCTCAGAGGCTGTGGTGCAGGCCAGGTGGTCCCAGGGCCCCAGCAGGAAGCAGATTCTGTCTTTGAGCC
>NW_011492730.1:1435800-1450674 GCF_000754665.1 Bison bison bison
GCGGGGGGGGGGGGGGCAGGGCCTGGAGCTGCCCCCACCCAATAACTACAGTAGCATGGAGACCGGGCAACTGTGGACAAGAAGCAGCTAAAAGAACGGGACAGGGAGCTGGGGGAGGGGGTGGGGGGAACTGAAACAAAAGTCCAGACTTCTGAGGCCACATCCACAGAATAGAGGACTTCCCCAATCCCCTTGTCGTTCAGAACCTGATTTACTAACCATGAATCCTAAATGTTGGGCTTCCCTGGAGGTAAACAATCCACCTGCCAAGCAGGAGACTTGGGTTTGATCCCTGGCTCAGGAATATCCCCTGGAGAAGGAAATGGCAACCCACTCCATTATTCTTGCCTGGAGAATTCCATGGACAGAAGAGCCTGGCGGGCTTCAGTTCATTAGGTCACACAGAGTCGGACACAACTGAGCGACTAAACAAGAACAACAAGAACCTGAATGCTAGGGAGGGGAGATTTCTCAGCTTTTTACACTTTACACTTCAGTCCCAATTTAGACAAGAAAACAAGAAAAAGAAGGAAAGAACAAAACCCTCTGGATCCCTAGAACATTCAGCAGAACACCTAAGGTTGTCATCCCACGTCTGCAGTGCGGGCGAGCCCACCTTCACTGCTCTGAGGCTGCATGCTTGTAAGAAGAGGAGAGGATTTCAGCCAGAAGCAGAAGGGATGTCCAGCAGAGGGGACAGAGGGTCACAGTCATGCTGATACTGAGGGATGACCAAGGGCCAGTCACTATTTAATACACTACTGGGACTTCTCCGTGGTTCAGTGGTTAAGACTCCCTGCTTCCATTGCAGGAGGCATAAGTTTGATTCCTAGTCAGGGAACAAAAATCCTACATGCCACACAGAACAGCCAAAAAATAGAAAAAGAAAAGAAATACTCCTTAGGAACAGGGGGGCTTCCCAGGCGGCGCTAGTGGTAAACATACCTGCCCATGCAGGAGACGTGAGTTTGATCCCTGGGTCAGGAAGATCCCCTGCAGGAGGGCATGGCAACCCACTCCACTATTCATGCCTGGAGAATCCCATGGATAGAGGAGCCTGGTGGGCTACAGTCCATGGGGCTTCAAAGAGTCAGGCACAACTCAAATGACTTAGCATGCACAGGAACAATAGTTATCATGCTAACTTCTTGAAGTATCACTATCACCATGATTCTCTCCAATTAACAGCTATAGAAAGTGAGGCATTAAGTAGATAAATAATTTGTCCAAAGTCACAAAGAATGTGTAGAGTAGCTGGGATTACAGACTTGGGAAATAATAATCACTTCCTGGCTCAAAATTCTCCAAGAGTTTCTCATGATACTTGAAATCCAAATCTGTCATCTCAGCCTACAAAATCCCACCTGATCTGACCCCTACCCACTGACCTCATTGCCTGTGACCTTTCCCCTTGCTCATGGACTTGATCAAACTGACGTCCTGAGTTCTCAAACAGGACAAAGACATCCCTGCCTCAGGATCTTCGCACATGCTGTTCCCTCTGCCAGGAACAGATCTCTACAAGGCTCATTCCCTCATCTTACTCACGTCTCTGCTCAAAGGTCGTCTCCACTGAGCAACCTTCCCTGACTTCTCATCTAAAACACCAAGTCCCCTGTTCTCTGTCACCTCCTCTGCTTATCTTTCCCTGCACACTGATTGCCTGCTGAAATCAGACCTTTATTTGCTGGGCTGTGCATTCCCTGACTTCCCCCTCTAGATCCTGCAAGGGCTAAAACTCCAGTGCAAGGACATGACTATTTGTGGAATGAATGACTGTATGAATGAAGGGGGGTGGGGTACACGGGGCCCAGGAAAGGGCATGACACCTACCTCACAGAGTGGACGATGAGACAGTCACGAAAATACAGTGGTCCTAGGGACTTCCCTGGTAGTCTAGTGGTTGACTCTGCACCTCCGCTGTGGGGGATGTGGGTTCAATCCCTGGTCGAGGAGCTAAGATCCCACAAGCTGCAAGATGCAGCCAAAAAAATATACTAGTTCTTTACCTTTTAGAAGTTAGGCACCTCTCCAAGTCCTGGATGAAAGGCAGGGACCTTCTGTCCAAAAAAGTAACCAAACATTTGTATATAGTCTCGAGAGTCTCTTTTAAGACCCAGGGAAGAACGTCTGCACTGATGTGAGGGATACAAAGAGACTGGGACTGCTTTCAGCATTGGCTGAGGCCATTCTGGTTCCCCCTCCACCCTCCCCACCCGCTGCCAGCTGGGCAGTTCAGCTCCCTCTGGGTGCTTCCAAAGAAGAGAATGGGCTCCCTGCACAGGGCAGCAGGCGGGGCAGAAACAGCAGAGTCTAGGTCCTTGGCCCAGCAATCTGGCCTCTGGTGACCATGTCCTGCACCCTCAGCTCCGCACCTTGGCTTGCGGTGGGAGCAATGATGACAATCGTTAATATTCCTCCCCTTCCAACACACAAGCCGCGTCATCTCTCAGGGTGACTTGTTTTGAACAATGGGATGTGGCAGAAGGGACATGGTGCCAGCTCCGGGCCCCGCCTGGAAGGGGCTCCTGCTTTTGCCTTGTGGTAAGTGTGACTCCCCGAGACCACCATGCTGAGAGAAGGTGCACGTCCACCACGTGGAGAGAGAGGATGGCCGTGCGCAGGAACACGTGGCCGGTCTTCCTGCAACTTCCAGCTCAGCCCAGCCCAGCCCACTGGTCCCCTGACCACAGCCAAGTGAGTGACTTGAGCTGATGTCAAGTGGAGCGGAAGAGCTGCCAAGTCAGTTCCTGCCCCGCAGAACAATGGAAAGTGATGAAGCCTTGTTGTTTAAGCCACCAAGGTCTGGGGTCGGCAAACAGCAGCAAACAGCAGGTCCATCCCACCCCTCAGCAGGGACGCCCTCCCCTCCTGCTTCTCTGAACCCTTCCAGTAGTCATGTACAGATGTGCGAGTTGGACCATAAGGAAGGCTGAGCACTGAAGAATTGATGCTTTCAAACTGTGGTGCAGAAGATTCTCAAGAGTCCCTTGGACTGAAAGGAGATCAAACCAGTCAGTCCTAAAGGAAATCAACTCTAAATGTTCGTTGGAAGGACTGATGCTGAAGCGCCAATCCTTTGGCTACCTGATGTGAAGAGCTGACTCACTGGAAAAGACCCTGATGCTAGGAAAGATTGGGGGCAGGAGGGGAAGGGGGCGACGGAGGATGAGATAGTTGGATGGCATCATCAACTCAACGCACGTGAGTTTGAGCAAACTCTGGGAGACGGTGCAGGACAGGGAGGCCTGGCGTGCTGCAGTCCATGGGGTCGCATAGAGTCAGACACAACTGAGGGACTGAGCAACAACTCACCGTTCGGTACAAGCTCCAGCATCGCCCCCTTTCAGAAGTCTCTCTCATCACACCATCTCACCCTTCACCCTACTGGCCTATGAACTTGCAACCTACTCAACCTTGATGAGAAGGCCTCATCAACTCAGAGAAGTGCTCCCTGACTTCCACGGTGGCCGTGACCATCTCTGCCTACTTGTCCCCCTCAAACTGTCATTGTCCCCTGCACTGCCATCCCTGTGCTCCACACACATAAGCTCGTCACTCCCACACAAGACGGGCTCAGTAAGAGCCAGTGAACTACAAGGACGAGCCCTGATACACCATCTCGTTCACCCTCTCTGCAGGCCTGTGTGTGTCACTCCCCCACCCCCAAACCTGGGCCTGGAAATGCCCGGAAGGCCAGGGTTGTGCCACTCACCTCCTCATCCCTCACGGAGCCCTGCACACAGTGGCTGTTTAGTCACTAAGTCGTGTCCGACTCCTTGTGACCCCAGGGACTGCAGCACGCCAGGCTCCCCTGTCCTTCACCATCTCCCAGAGTTTGCTCAAACTCATGTCCACTGAGTCACTGCTGCACACAGTAAGCACTCAATAAATGTGCTCCTGACTCTTCACGGGGCGCTGTGACCTGAGCTCTAAACTCACCCAGTGACCCCTGACACTCAGGTTCTCCCGGACCTGGATGCGCTGCAAGAATGGACAGCCTCGGCCTGTGTATTGTTAACTCTTCTCAATCAATGGGGTTCCCGAAAGTCCATGCATTCTACTCTCACGACAATGGATTCATTCCAAAAGGAGCATCTTGTGGGAGCCGCCTTCCCTTTACAGGCATTCACCCCAACCCCTCTTTCCACAGCCAAGCGTGAAGGAGTTAACACAGCTTCCCACGCCGCCCGGGAGCTGCAAATCAACTGGAACTATCTGCTTCGATCTGTTGTTACAAAGCACAGTCCAGACAGAACTGTCACCAGGAGGCACAATCACCCTATGAACACACACAGGGTCCCCTGACCTTTCCCCAGCATTCCAGAGATCTGGGAGCTGTGTGGGCCTGGGGGGAGGGGATGGAGGTTATAAATAGCAGGACTGGCCTGGGTAATTCCTTATCTGCAAACTCCTTATCTCTGGGAAGGTTCAAAGCGTGTCCCACTGACCACTTCAGACTCCCCACTTCCCTGGATCAGGCCCTGGCTCTCCTCCCCTCAGGCTGTAAGTCCCGGCTGCGTTGCTGTTGTTATGCAGTTGCTATTATGCAGTTGCTAAGCTGTGTCCAGCTCTTTGCAACCCCATGGACGGCAGCCCATCAGGCTCTTCTGTCCTCCACTATCTCCTGGAGTTTGCTCACATCCATGTCCATTAAGGCGGTGATGCTATCCAACTATCTCATCCTCTGCTTCCCCCTTCTCCTTTTGCCTTCAATCTTTCCCAGCATCAGGGCCTTTTCCAATAGGACCCAATCCTAAAATCCCATAGGCTCACACCAGGCCAAGAACTAGCATCAACACATGAGGGCCTTTGTCACCTGGAGCTGAGCAAGGTGAAAAGGCAACACAGGCCAGCAGGGAAGACAGGGGGAAAGAAAACAGGGAGAGGACTGGTCAGGAGGTGGAGTCCTTCTTGGCACACGGCTGGCCCTCCCCTGTCCTCGTGGACCTGTGAGTCTGCGTTCGTTTTGGGGAGACACAGAGGAGACGTGGGCTGGCCTGGACGACAGCACCCAGGGTCCCCACCCTGCCTCCACTGTGCGACTTTAGAACATGTCCCTGCGGGGAGCAGCCCATGTGCCCCAACTACTAAGCCTGTGCTCTGGAGCCTGGGAGCTGCAACTGCAGGGAGAAAGCCCACACACTCCAACTAGGAAGTAGCCTCCGCTGTCTGCAACTAGAGAAATTCTGCTCGGCAATGAGGACCGAACACAGCCGAAAATAAATAAATAAAATTTTAAAAATAAAGAAAACTCTGCTCAGCACTGAGGTTGCTGAATCCAGGTACCAGGGAGGCTCTGTCCTTCAGGGATGACATGCTGAGCCCCCAGGTAACAAAAATGTTAACTTGAATATGTCACTCAGTACTATTAAGGGACCATTCATTCAGTCCATTCATTCATTCAACAAACATTTGTCAAGAGTGAAATGTATAATGGTAAAGAATCTGCCTGCGATGCAGGAGCCACAGGAGACACAAGTTTGATCCCTGGGGTCAGGAAGATCGCCTGCAAAAGGAGATAACAACCCACTCCAGTATTCTTGCCTGGAGAATCCCATGGACAGAGAAGCCTGGCCCCCTACAGTTCATGGGGTCACAAAGAAGCAGAGATGACTGAAGGGACTTAGCACGGATGTGCATACAGAGTGTGTAGCATGAATCTCCCTAAGCACAGCCGATGAGCATCCTTGTTCTGGGCGTGCTGGGGCATTGAACAGTTCCTGCCCCTAAAGTACTCTGTCCAGGGTCCTCTCTCTGTCTTTGGAAAGGAACACAATGCGTTCTACTTGCCATCATCGAGGCCCTAGGTTTTAGGGAACAAGAGATTGCCCAAAGATGATAATGACACCAGCAAACAAGAAGTGATGTTTTCAGAGAGGTGAAGGGGTGTGCATACAGGAGACTCCCTGAGTAGAAGACAGGACAACATGCCCATTGCCCCAAGCTGTTAGGCCACAAATCTGACCCCAAATCTAAGCTCCCCAACATGACAGTATAGATCAGCCTTCTGCCACCTACCTGAGGGCAAGGACCAGTTTTCCTTCTGTATTTTCAACCTGTTGTGGGCTGATAACTTACAAAACGCACAAATCGTGTGCTTGAGTGCTACGGTGACGTCAAGTTATTCTAAGTTTCTAAACACTTGCTCTCACTGTTGGTCTTTGTCTCATTGCTACTCAGCACCAGACAATTCACGCACTTTCCCCACCCCATCTACGAAGCACACTTTGGGCCAGCAGTGACATGGCTCATGCCACAAACCGTCCAAAGTCTAGCAGAACACGCGTTACAAATACTCAAAATGGGAAGGCAAAGGTGCACTTACTTGCCGATGGCTGAAACCGGATCAGGTCTTGCAGGTCAGTAGAAATCTGGAAGACGTGGCTGTAGAACTGCTGGACGGAATTCTTCAGGCCGGAGATCTCTCTGGAGTGTGTCCGGAGCGTCCCGTTCATCTGCCGGACGCAGCTCCAGAGGCTGTTCACGTGCTTGTTGAGCCCCTCCTTGATCTTCTGAAGGCTCCCAGAGATGGAGTCCAGCTTGCTACAGGTCTTCTCCACGTGAGACACCCTGTCCTCCACCACGGACACCTCCCTCTGGACTCCGTGCGTCTTCTCCTTACAAGTGTCCAGCTCGCTGAGGACGAGGTCCTGCAGCTGCTGCCACCTGCCCTCCAGCTGGTCGCAGCAATGTGCTGGGGGGGCCTGGGGAGACGGCAGGGGCGCCTCCGTCCTCCCTGGCTCACCCACCTTGGACCACCCACCCCCTGCAGCCTTTTTCCCTCCTCTACCACCACTCAGCTCGTTCTGTAGACGTCTCAAGTGGTCATCTGTGTGGTTGAGCCAAGAATAAAGAAAACTGAAGTCCTGCTGAAGTCGCTGGATGCTGCGTTCAGTGTCCTGAAACTTCCCCTGCATCGTGTCGTTTAGAGATCTCAAAAGGCTCACCATCTCGCCCCCGTTCCGCAAAGTGTCTTCCATCCCTCGAGGCTCTCCTCGGAGGTTCTGCAGGCACATGTCCTCCACCACCCGCACTTGGTCCTTCAGGCGCTTCAACTCCATCATGACCTGCAGGGGCCCAGCCCCCGACACAGTGGGCGGGGCTGCCACTGGGGGAGCAGGTACCATCTCTGAGCCATTCACCATCTCCAGGAGGGCGCTCCCCAGCCGCTCCTCCAGGGACTGTATTTTCTGATCAAGCAGCTGCCTCAGGCCGTCCACCTCCCCACTAATGGTCCCCCGGAGGGTTTCTTCAATGTAAAAGCAGTGCTCTTCTGCATTCCTCTCTGTCACGTTGATCCTTGCATCCAGTTCATGCCATCTGGCATCGAAGTCCACATCCGGCTCTGGAGCCTCGAGGCGGTCAAACTCATTGTCTAGTCGTGCATTCAGCATTCTTGTCGCTTCAGAGACTCTTTCGATTTTCTGGTCTAACATCTTGATCTGTGGCCCCAAGTCACCAGGCTTGGTACCGTCACAGCAGTTTGCATGGGCTGGAGGGTCTTGGACCCGGGCCTGAAGGTCACTGATTTCTTTTCTCAGCTTGGCCTCCTTCTCTCCTATCAGCTCGATCACGCCCAGGTAGCTGCTCCCATAGTCATCACAGTGCTGCTGGAAACCGATCAACTTGTACTCACACGAGTTCTTCAGGTCAGCCAGCTTTCGGTCCATCCCTTCCATAAGCTCCTCCCTCAGGGCATCGATCTTACTGTCCACGTAGGCTTGGAAGAGCTCGCTGGTCGTCATGGTGACCGTTGGGCCCTGGGCGGCCTCCTGGAGCTGTCTGAGCTGCCCTTCATAGCCCTTCACTTTCCCGTCCAGCTCCTCCAGCTTGTCACTCTTGGTCTTCAGGGCATCCTTGACTTCAGCCAGTTCAGACTTGATGTCCTTCATGCCTGACTCCTTATTGCTGAGGATGCCGGGGGGCTGAACTGTTTCTGGTTCTCCACCCACAGCGCTGATGGGCGTTGGCCGGGGGTGCAGGTTGCTCAGCCATGAGGCCAGCATCTTGCTGGCATCATCCTGGACGGCGTGTTTGAGGTTTTCACTCACTCCAGCAACGGAAGACTGAAGGTCCAGAACCGTCCTGGTGAGCCGGAGAACCTTCTCCTCCAGCACCTGAATTTTCTTTTCCTGAAGTTCCTGGGGCCCCTGTTTTGGATCTCTTGTCTGACTTGGGTCTGCTGCAGGAGTGGGTGACACAGTGTTCTTAGGCTCTGAGACTCGGCTTGGTTCATTGTCTGTTACAAAGAAAAAAAGAGTCGGACACGACTTAACATTTCCTCCTTTTACCCAGTTTTGCAAAGACAATTGACAGGGTACTCCTGGGATACACGCAAACCTCCCCTACCACTCCCCTCTCACCACACACAGGCAGTCACTCCGCTGGAGTGCAAAAGATGATGGGCGTTAAGTCAAACAGACCTCCAGGGGATTCTGGCTCTTCTGTCTACAGTCCGCCCTCGAGCAAGTTAATTCACTTCTGTGAACTATAATCCCCTCGTCTATGAGGCGAAGTGACTATCTTCCCTCCTCTGGTTGTCAAGAGAATATTCACAGGACACATGACAGATATACAATGGTCTCTTTCACCCTGAAGGGAAATATTCTTTACTTATATTATCATCGGAACATATCATTCCCACATTTGTAACTGCAGCCACACCCCGACAGCTGACTGCATTCTGTAACCACAAGAAGCCACTTGGGATCCACCCATTAGTTGTTGGGTGGTATGATACCATGGCTTCCCCGGTGGCTCAGCGGTAAAGAATCTGCCTACGATGCAGAAGCCACAGGAGACGCAGGTTCAATCCCTGGATCAGGAAGATCCCCTGGAGAAGGGAATGGCAACCCACTCCAGTATTCTTGCCTGGAGAATCCCACGGACGGAGGAGCGTGGTGGGCTACAGTCCATGGGGTCCCAAAGAGCTGGACACGACTGAAGTGACTTAACACAGGCACACGATATCATGAGAGCAGCAAGTTATCCTCCAAGCAACTCCTAAATAGTCTCTTTCTTTTATTAGCATCCCTGTGCTAAGAGTCTCACAGACATTGTTTAGCACCCTCATGCAGTTGGGAAACTAAAAGCAAAAGAGAGATAAAACAGAGTCTATTGGTGTCTCCCAACAACACAGCCATGTGGCCCTATGTAGTGAGATTCACTAAGTCAAAGAATACATTGAAATCTTTTTTTACCCATGTCCCACTCAGCTTTGAGATCTCAGATCCAAGACCAGAGATTGAACCTGGGCCCCCAAAGTGAAAGTGCCTAACCACTGGACCACCAGGGAAGTCCCCAAACATTGAATTTTTGATAATTCTACTTTGGGAAATATACCCCACAAGGAAACAGCCCAAAAGAAAAAATCATAAAATAATTGTGGTGAGTCATGAAAATAAACATGATATAAATAGAGAAACCAAAAAAAGGTCATCAAAATCTGAGGCACATGATGTCACAGAACACAAGGAATACTTGAAAGAGGTTAAGGGACTTCCCTAGTGATCTAGGAGAAGGCAATGGCACCCCACTCCAGTACTCTTGCCTGGAAAATCCCATGGACGGAGGAGCCTTGTAGGCTGCAGTCCATGGGGTTGCTAAGAGTCAGACAGGACTGAGCGACTTCACTTTCACTTTTCACTTTCATGCATCGGAGAAGGAAATGGCAACCCGATCCAGTGTTCTTGCCTGGAGAATCCCAGAGACGGGGGAGCCTGGTGGGCTGCCGTCTATGGGGTCGCACAGAGTCAGACACGACTGAAGCAACTTAGCAGTAGCAGCAGCAGCTAGTGATCTAATGATTAGGACTCTTTGCTTCCACTGCTGTAGGCCCAGGTTTGATCCCGGCTTCCCTGGCGGCTCAGACAGTAAATCCGCCTGCAATGCAGGACATCCAGGTTCAATCCCTGGGTTGGGAAGATCCCCCGGAGAAGGGAATGGCACCCCACTCCAGTACTCTTGCCTAGAAAATCCCGTGGACGGAGGAGCCTGGTGGGCTGCAGTCCATGGGGTCCCAAAGAGTCCGACAGACACGACTGAGCAACTTCACTTTCACTTTTCACTTTAATGCACTGGAGAAGGAAATGACAACCCATTCCAGTGTTCTTGCCTGGAGAATCCCAGGGACGGGGGAGCCTGGTGGGCTGCCGTCTATGGGGTCACACAGAGTCGGACACGACTGAAGCGACTCAGCAGCAGCAGCAACAGCAGAGCAACTAATACACTGGGAACTAAGATCTCACAAGTCGTGTGACACAGCCAAAAAATAAAATGTAAAAATTAATATAAAAAAGAAAGGAATTAAAGAATTAACATCAACAAGCCTGCTGACAATACTGAGACCTAGCAAGTAAAGTGGAAAAAGCCACACACAACACAGATTATGACATAAAATGCACTCATGTACACTGACAAACTGGAAGTAAGTTTAGAATGTGGTAGATATTTGAGCTTAATGGTCATTGTTTTTTCCTCCTCTAACTTTTGCAGATGATCATAACAACAGTTATCATTCATTAAAAGCAACTTAGTGGTAAAACCGAGGCTTGAATTTAAATGTTCTAACTCCCAAGCAGAAAACTAGAAAGAACAGCTTGTTTTCCATACTGAAAAAATTCTCTCAGGATACTAGACATAAAAGTCAGTAAGTCACATACAAATGAAATGCTGTTCTGAGCAAAGGAAAATTTTTTTAAAGGGCAGGAGAAGAGGGGAGGATCAGAATGTAAGCAGATGTTTTTCCTTCATATACTACTGGTGACTAAAAAAACTGCTACAAATTTTTGGAAGAATAACTTGGAGAATGTATCAAAATACTCAGAGTCCTTTGGACTCTGCAATTACACTTCTAGAAATTTATTCTAGTAAATAATACAGATGAATCCAAAAATTTAACAGAAAAAGTACTTATTCAAATACTATCTATAGAATAATGAAAAACTGAAAACGGCCTTAGGGGCCAACAGTACAAGACTGTATCCAAACCACCACACTATATGCAGCCAAGACATGACACTAGAGAATATCTAATGACATGATGTTTTTTCATCAATTAAAAATTAAAATCAGTTAAAAATTTAAAAATAAGTGCCCAAAACAGTGTGTGCATTATAATGATGGTGGATTGAGGATAAGCACTTCCTTTCATTCTGAAATCCCATTAATGGCAAAAACAACACAAACAAAACAAACAAAAGAAACCCCAACCAAGTCACACATAAAAAATTGGGAATCAGAATGGTTTTCACAGTGCATTGGGAACTAGAAGAAAAAGAATTTTTAAATTGAAGCATAATGGATTTATAATGTTGTGTTAGTTTCAGGGATTCTCTTCTTTAATTGCTCAGACCTGTCCAACTCTTTTGCAACCACATGGACTGTAGCCTGCCAGGCTCCTCTGTGCATGGGATTCTCCAGGCAAGAACACTGGAGTGGGTTGCCATTTCCTCCTCCAGGAGATTTTCCTGACCCAGGGATCGAACCCTCATCTCCTGCATTGGCAGATGTATTCTTTACAACTGAGCCACCTAGGAAGCCCAGTTTCAGGTATTCAGATAGAAATATAAATACATATAATCTTTTGTGTATATATTCTTTTGTCCCATATATATTCTTTTTTCCCCATATAGATTATTTACAAGATATTGAATATTACAAGTATTGAGTTCCATGGTCCTTGTTTATCTATTTTATATACAGCAGTGTATATCTGCCAGTCCCAAATTCCTAATTTATCCCTCCCCCAGCTTCCCCCTTTGGTAACCATAAGTTTGTTTTCTATGTCTGTAAGTCTGTTTCTGTTTTGCAAACAAGCTCATTTGTGTCTTTTTTTTTAGATTCCACATAAAGTGATATCACATGAAATCTGTCTTTCTCTGATTTACTTCACTTAGTATGATAATGTCTAGGTCCATCCATATTGCTACAAGTGGCCTCATTCATTCTTCCTATGCTGAGTAATATTTCATTGTATATATGCAGCCTGTCTGCTTTATCATTCAACTGTCTATGGACATTCAGGTTGCTTCCATGTCTTGGCTATTGTAAATAGTAATGCAATGAACATTAGGGTGCATGTATCTCTTTGAATTATGATTTTCTCTGGATATATGCCCAGGAGTAGGCTCACTGGATCATACAGAAACTCTTTTTAGTTTTTCAAGAAACCGCCATACTGTTCTCCATAGTGGCTGTCCTAATGTACCTTCCAACCAACAGTGTAGGAGGGTTCCTTTTTGAAAACCAGAAGAAAACTGAGCAATGTGTTTAAAATTCTAAAGGAAAATTATTTCCAATCTAGAATTCTGAAGCTGGAGTAAATATACTTGTAGACTAGCATGTCCAAAAGTTTACCTCCCACGCAATCTCCTCATGAAACTACTGAATGATGTGCTTGACCAAAACAAGGGGATAAGATAAGGAAGAGCAAGCGGGGCGAGTGGAGGGCGGACGGGAAGCAGGGAACGGACGGGAGAGAAGTCCGTGAAGATCGCCGGCGGCAGCGGTGAACGAGGACAAGCAGGGACCACTCCAGGTGGGGCAGCCGGGAAAGCTCCAGGAGAGATTTCAAGACGGAACTGATGTATCTGAACATACAGAGGGGACATGTAGATAACCAGCAGAGAGTCTGGGTTGAAGCAGGGATTAAAAATATAGAAAACCAAGCAAAGAAAAACATAATTATTAACACTAGAGAAATCAAAAAACTGTGTAGAAAAGGTAACATATTCATAGCACACTGCAGGGCTCAGCTGTAAACACGATGTACCAACTACAGTGGATCCAATAAACAGGGAACAGACTAAAACACAGCATAACTGAATGCAAAGGACAGGGATGTGGAAGCCTCATGGTAGAGGAAAGGGACTTAATTCCTCACCTTCCATAATGAGAAGTCAAGGATGTGGAGTAAATTCCAAAAGACCGTCTAAAGAGTTTAAAGAAATGCTCACAGCAGCAGCACTTATACTAAAACTGGGAGGGTGCAGAGAAGATTAGCATGGTCCCTGCACAAGGATGGCATGTGTGTGAAGCAGCCCATGTTTTTAAGCAACCTAAGAGTGGTGGTATTAGTGGTAAAGAATCCGCTTGCTGATGCAGGAGACTTAGACACAAGTTCAATCCCTGGATCGGGAGGATCCCCTGGGGGAGGGCATGGCAACCCACTCCAGTATTCCTTCCTGGAGAATCCCATGGACAGAGGAGCCTGGAGGGCAAAGAGTCAGACAGGACTGAGCAACTTAGCACACATACACACACACACGTCCATCAACAGATAAATGGATAAAGAAGATATGGTGTATACACATATACAATGGAATACTGCTCAGCTACAATAATGCCATTTGCAACAATATAGACAGATCTGGAGGGTACTATGCTTACAGAAATAAAAATCAGACTAGAGAAAGACAAATAACCTACGTTACCACTTATGTGTGGAAGCTAAAAAATAAAACAAATGGATGTATATATAAAAACAAGAACAAATTCACAGATACAGAGAACAAACTGGTGGTTACCAGTGGGGAGAGGGAAAAGGGGAGGGACAAGACTGGGGCAGGAGATTAAGAGATACACACTACTGTGTATAAAATAAATAAGCCACAAGGACATACTATACAGCACAGGGAAATACAGCCATTATTCTGCAATAACTTTAAATGAAGTATAATCCATGAAAACACTGAGTCACTTTGTTGTAGAGCTATAATTAATATTGTAAATCAACTATACTTCAATTTAAAAGAAAAATTATAAGAGTTTAAAGCAATTACTCCTGAGAAGGGAAACTGGCAGAGAAAGGGAATCACTGCTTTCCCTAATAGTCTTCATATTATAAAGCGATTCAACTCATTAAACTATATGTATGCTTAAACTTTTACAAGACAAAATCTAAAAGTAAACAAAACAGAAATAAACTGTCTACTGTGATCCAACGCGCCCTCTCAGAGCCCCCATCAGAGCCCTGACTGTGCTCTGATGTGACTACTTATCTAGTGTCCGCCTTGACTTTTTCTCCAAAACACCTAAGTATAAAGACTGCAGATCCAGAAGCTCAATAAATATTTGTGGGATGAATAAATTTTTCTTTAACAAAATGTATATGCAGATACAGGAAAGAGAGCAGTATTTTATAGTAAAACGTTAACAGTACTTCTCGTTTGGTGGTAAGATTAGATGTACTTTTTTTTTTTTCCTTCCTTTTCCTGGCCTGGCTGTGCAGCATGCAGGATCTTAGTTCCCCAACCGGGGATGGAACCCAGGCACCTGCCACAGGAACACGGAGTCTTAACTACTGGACCACCGGGGCAGTTCAAGATGATATGTACTTAAATATTTTTCCTATATGTTTCAAGTGAAAGTAAAGGTTGCTCAGTTGTGTCTGACTCTCTGCGACCCCATGGACTATACAGTCCATGAAATTCTCCAGGCCAGAATATTGGAGTGGGTAGCCTTTCCCTTCTCCAGGGGATCTTCCCAACCCAGGGATCGAACCTAGGTCTCCTGCTTTGCAGGCGGATTCTTTACCAGCTGATCCACAAGGGAAGCCCCATATGTTACAAACATTCTTTAATTGATATGCATTACTTTTGTAATAAAACAGTTATTTTAAAATCTGTTTTACAGGTCGGTGGCGGCAGCCTTGCAGCAGAGGCAGAGATGCCGACTTTTGTGAAGACCCTGAAGGGCAGGACCATCACCCCTGAGGTCAAGCCCAGCGACATCATTGAGAATGAAGACCCTGAAGGGCAGGACCATCACCCCTGAGGTCAAGCCCAGCGACATCATTGAGAATGAAGACCCTGAAGGGCAGGACCATCACCCCTGAGGTCAAGCCCAGCGACATCATTGAGAATGAAGACC
>NW_011492730.1:1450774-1457060 GCF_000754665.1 Bison bison bison
CGAAGGTACCCCGCCTGACCAGCAGCATCTAGTTTTTGCCGGCACACAGCTGGAGGATGAGCTGTGCTCTGTCAGACTACAAAATTCAGAAAGAGTTCACCCTGAACTTAGTGCTTCATCTGTGAAGCGGCACCGTTGAGCCTCCCCCCTGCCACCTCGCTCAGAAATCCAACTGAGACAAGACGTCGGCTGTGTTACGATCACCGATAGCCCCGCGGTCAACTGCTGCAAGAAGCGTGGCCACACCAACAACCTGCACCCCAGGAAGAATGTCAAATAAGGCCCCTCTGCCGGCTTCTTTGCCCACAGGGCAGCCTCCTGCCTGTGGCCCTGGGGCCTCAGTAAACTTTCCCTTTCTTTTTTTTTTTTTTTATAAGTTGCAAAGCTTTTACTGAAAATGTACTTTTTATAGCATCCATGATTTCACACCTGTGATTAACTAGCAATGATTTCAATACCTACAAACTCTTCTGCCTCTGAATTTGTCATAATGCATGAAACTAAGCTTATAACAGTAAGAAAAAACAACAGCTCATCTACTCCATCTTTATATCCTTCATGACAGCAAGATGCACAATTGAGTTCTTTAAAAGGGCTAAAAGTGATTGACATATAAATTCTGAGCTTATTTTTAAAGCTGTGTAAATCCAACATTTTTAAGACAACATTTAAAACAAAGGTCACACTTTATGAAAACAAAATTCTTAAATCAGGCTTTCTTCATTTTTAGTCTTTTGGTATTCTGCTCCATTTAACATTTTATATTGCCCAACAAAGAGTAGTTATATTTTACTGTTTTTGGAGATGACCGAACAGATGATGATGTTACATGCCTACTACACAGGTGGGATTTTGCCTAAGATCAATTTGTTTAAAGATATTATTTTGCTATATTTTTGTTGAATATTAGGGAGTACTTGTATGATTCAAGATTGCTGCTGCTGCTGCTAAGTCGCTTCAGTCGTGGCCGACTCTGTGTGACCCCATAGACGGCAGCCCACCAGGCTCCCCCATCCCTGGGATTCTTCAGGCAAGAACACTGGAGTGGGTTGCCATTTCCTTCTCCTAAACTTTCCTTTTTGTTGACTGAAGCAGTGAAAAAAAAAATAAATAAATAAAATCTGTTCTACAGAGAATATTGAGAAACACCACTAGTTTCAAAACGGAAAACACCTCATCAGAAAATATAATCATTTAAAAATGACTTAAACATCTAACTCAAAAGAAAATCTAAGTTTTCTGACTGAACTTTAAAAAAGAAGAAAGATAAAGTGATGTAGAATAAAATGTCAAAACATTTTTGTCCATAAAAGTCAGCCTCTTGGGGACTTCCCTGGTGGTCCAGTGGTTAAGACCCCACACTTCCAATGAAGGGAGCAAGGGTTCGATCCCTGGTTGGGGAACTAAAATCCCACAAGCTGCACAGTGTGGCCAGAAAATTTTAAAAAGTCAGTCTCTTAAGTGTTAGTTTCTCAGTCATGTCTGATTCTTTGCAAACCCATGCACTGTAGCTGCCCAGGCTCCTCTGTCCATGGGATTCTCCAGGCAAGAACACTCGAATGGGTTGCCATTCCCTTCTCCAAGGGATATTCCCGACCCAGGGATCAAACCCAGGCTCCTGCACTGCCAGCAGATTCTTTACTGTCTGTTAATGTTTTACTTAAAAGCCAAGGCGGGACTTCCCTGGTGATCCCAGTGGCGAAGCCTCTGTGCTTCCAACTCAAGGGGCCCAGGTTCAATCCCCGGTCAGGGAAATATTAAAAGATTCCACATCTTCCAATTAAGACCCAGCATGGCCCCATAAGTAAATAAGTAAATGAATATTTTAAAAAAAACAAGGTGAAAATTATCATTGCTTTCTAAATTATTCATTGAGTTTGTGCTAATTCACTTAAAAAAATAATCAGAAGCAAATTAAGAACCACCTCATTGGATACTTCTAACTCTGGGCTTAGCTTTGCAAATATGCTCGCTTGTGCTTGGTCGCTTCATTTGTGTCCGACTCTTGCAACCCCGTGGACTGGAGCCCACCAAGCTCCTCTGTCCATGGGATTCTCCAGGAAAGAATACCAGAGTGGGTTGCCATGCCCTCCTCCAGGGGATCTTCCTGACCCAGGGTCTGAACTCGTGTTTCCTGTGTCTCCTGCACTGTGGGCAGATTCTTTTACCGCTGAGTATCTCACCCCAAACAGAATAAGAATGATTCTATTTCCCTATTTAAAAACACAACAAACAATTTTAGCGACTTCAAATTCAGTCTTAAGGGAGCTTGCACATGAAAACTAAAGTAAAAACAAACCAGGCGTCATTACATCATTACATGAGAATCTCTTCTGTCTCTGCCTCAGGCCACACAAGGCTGAACCCAGCCTCATCTCCTCTAAGGTCTTGGTTTTCACAACCAGCTGGCCCTAACAAAGCAATTTATTTTTTAAAAGTTTGTCTTCTAATCGCTACTGCTTCTGCACATCAATGTGTGTGCCACGTGCTTCTTGCAGGCATACGGGGTGTGTTCTTGGAAGCTCTGGGAAACCCCTGCATGTAACTCACAAAGCCTGGAGTTGGAAGGAGCGGTGATGAGCAGAGGTGAGCACAGGAAAGCAGTGAGTTACCTGTGGGTTTCTTCATGCTGTTGCGGGGCCGAGCAGGCATGGGGTGGGGCATCCTCCCAGGGTCTCTGGGACCTTCTTGACAGTTTCCCCCCCTGAAGCCAGGGCAGCACCTCCATTCCAACTGCGTCACCGTCTTGTACCTGGTGACGTACCTGGGTCTGACATTCACGCGATACCTGCCAAAGAGCAAGGTGGCATCTCTTGTTACTGGTTGCTGCGGCAGACACCCTGGCCTTCCTGGCTGCACCCAAGTGAAGAGGCCCTGGGTCACTGCTCTCTGCAGTATGACCCCAAGGGGTCACCGGTCTCCTCCAGTTCAGCTCTTCCCCCCACCTCCTTCCTCCATCTCTTGGATCCACCTGCCCCCAGCTCCCCTCCCTTGAAAGGCTGGAGAAACAGACAACTCAGAAAACCCTGGCCCATGACTCTCATTGAGAGTACGGAGAGTGTTAGTCGCTCAGTCGTGTCCGACTCTTTGCAACCCCATGAACTGTAGCCCGCCAAGCTCCTCTGTCCTGGGGATTCTCCAGCAAGAATACTGGAATGGGTTACCATACCCTTCTCCAGATCTTCCTGACCCTGGGATTGAACTGGAGTCTCCTGCATTGCAGGCAGATTGCTTACCATCTGAGCCACCAGGGAAGAAGGTGTGACTCTCACTGGATGTGGACAGTTTTCAAAAACTGGGCTTTCACTTCACTGACAAACTTCTATTTGACAATTTGCTGCTTGGTGGAGATTATCCCAGGCCAAGTCAGGCCCATTTGGTTAGTGTTTTACACACAACATGCCTGGCACCCTCGCCTCCCACCCCCCATGTATTTATCTTGGCACCTTCTTTCCTGACACCTGGCAAAGGGAGCAGGGCCTCTGCAGACCCACCTTATACTATTTGTGTTGAGATCTTGGTGGCTCAGATGTTGAAGAATCCACCTGCAATGCAGGAGACCCAGGTTCAATCCCTGGGTTGGGAACATCCCCTAGAGAAGGAAGTGGCAACCCACTCCCGTATTCTTGCCTGGAGAATCCCCAGGACAGAGGAGCTTGGAGGGCTACAGTTCATGGGGTTGCAAAGAGTCGGACACGACTGAGCGACTAACACTAACTCATGTGCACTCATGCATCTCACAGAGACCCTGGCAACAAGCTGGAAAGTCCATCAGACCCAGGGCTGGACCGCAGCCCAGAGCAGAGAGATGATCCAGGACCCCTGGGCGCCCGGGGGGGTCAAGCCAGAGTTCACCCCCAGGGGCCCTGCTCACAGCAGAGGTGAGCAGCCCCTCGTCCACCTTGGCTTCTCCTGCCGACGGCAACCCCAGCTTTCTTGAGTCTCGTCAGTTGCTCTTCATTTCTGACCCCAGCACTAGCAGTCAGCTCCCTTTTCCCCTTTTCGTGTTGTTCCTCAAGGGGCCTCAAGCCAGCCAAAGGACTCCGCCTCAGGCCCTGGCCTCACGGCAGGCAGAGTTCAAAGTCACATTCCGGAGAGAATCACAAGTGGCTGAACGTCACAGACTTCTGGCACCCCGGCTGAGGGGCCCGAGCATGACACAGAACCGTACGAGCCAGGCACTGCCCCCGGCCAGGACAGGCAAGGCGACCCTGCGGAATTCTAGGGGGGCCAGTGACAGCGCTGCCGGGCAGGAGTGTCACCACACCTGGTCTTGAGGGCATGGTTCTCAACCTTGGCCACGTGTCACATTCACCAGGGACCTGTGAAAGACCGCCCATGTCCGGGCTCGGCCTCAGAGGCTCTGTTATGACTGGTCTCTGATGCAGCCTGGGTGTGTGGATTTTGAGATGCTTGGGTGGGAGCCTTTTTGGGGAAAACTGATGTGAAAACCAATAAATAAAACAGAAAAGGGCTGCTCAAGGGGTTGGGGGGCAAAGCAGAGGCAAAAGCCCCCTCCTAGGCCCTTCATTCTCATTCCTCCTACATTCCCCATCAAGATCCCACTGAGAACACCATCCCGTGCTCACAGCTGGGAAAAGAGAGGCTCAGAGAGGTTAAGTGACTCCTCCCAATGGTCAGGAAGGGCCAGAATGCATGTATGCTCAGTCACTTCAGTCGTGTCTGACTCTTTTGCAACCCCATGGACTGCAGCCCACCAGGCTCCTCTGTTCACAGGACTCTCCAGGCAAGAATATTGGAATGGGTTGCCATTCCCTTCTCCAGGAGATCGTCCCAACCCTGGGATCAAACCCGGGTCTCCTGCATTACATGTGGATTCTTTACCATCTAAGTCACTAGGGAAGCCCCAGGAAGGGCCAGGACCGGCTTTAAACCCATGTTCTCCCCTGCACCCGCCATGGCCCTCCCAGCACGTGGAAGCCACCAGTCTGCCTGGCAACTGCCCTAAATTCAAAGCCACCCCACCTACTCGGAGATGTTCCAGAAGGCTGGGTGAGAAGGCAGCCTGAGTATCTAATTCGGTCCAGGTTACACTCTTGCCCTCTCCCCCAACCTGGCACCCCACCTACCCAAAGCATCTTCTGTGTGGCCCCAGAAACTACAGGAAAAGAAAGAAAAATCCCATTTCATTGTTTTGCTCAACCACAGCCTAATGCTGGAAAAATGTGTGATCTCAGGAAAACCTGGTTCCTCTGAGCATTTAGGATTGAACGTGAAAATATGTTTGCTCCGGAGTTTTGTTCGTGTGCCAGGTGATGACAGCCCACAGTGAGCCCTCTGACCGCAGCTGAGCCGCGAGGAGGGGCTCTGACGCCGGTGGACGAGGGACGACCCCCACCCCACCCCACCCGACCTGAGCCAGGGGCCTTAGCCCCTCACTGCCCAAGAAAGTGCTCAGTTCTCCAACACACTTCATTCTTCTCCCTGAAGGCAGTGATGATTTCAGAGCCAGCTCTTTAAGTTAGGAAAGCTCCTTGGAGCACCGCCTTCTCCACTCGCCCCACTCCCATTGCTGTAGGGTTTCTGGTTTCAATGGACTTCAGGTTGGCCGCGTCTCCCACCAAGTTCCCAGCCCCGGGACAGCTGGAAGCCATCAGGGGCCACCTCCCTGCATAGGAGGATACAATGCCCGAGGCATCTGCGGGTTCCCAGGCCTCAGCTGGGGGGAGGGGGTGTCATGGGGGAGGCAGGGGCTGTTTGGTCCCACAACATTTCTAGGGTATCCCCAAGAAACGGGGTTGCCACTCCTCCAAGGGCAACCAGGGGGCTCCCCGGAGGGTGGGGAGGCCCCAAGTAGCATCCCCAGGCCTGCTCCCCATCACTCTGGCTTTGTGGAACAGTATTCCTACCAAGGAGCTTTTTAAAAAAAATTTTATTATTCATTTATTTTTGGCTGCTCTGGGTCTTTGTTGCTGCACACAGGCTTTCTCAAGTTGCGGTGAACGGGGCAGGGGTGGGGTGCCACTCTAGTTGTGGTGCATGGGCTCACCTGGCCAGCAGCAAGTGGGATCTTCCTGGTCCAGGGATCGAACCTGTGTCCTCTGCATTAGCAGGCGGATTCTCATCCACCGTACCACCAGGGAATTCCCCAGGGAACTTTTTAAATATGTCCAGGCCTTTATCCTCAAAATTCTGATTTCATTGGTCTGGAGCAGGGGGTCCCCAGGCATGTGTACCTTGCAGAAACTCCCCACATAATGGCTGAGTACAGCCAGAATTGAGAAGCACCCAGACTCTGGCAGGGAGTGAATGGAGCCCCTGGACT
>NW_011492730.1:1457160-1459985 GCF_000754665.1 Bison bison bison
CCTGGACTGGGGCTAGGATGATGCTCCATAGACATTCACTGAATCAGCGAGCTGCACCCAGCTGGGGCAGCCAAGGAGGGCCTGCAGCCAAAGGGACAGAGTCATGGCAGGCAGGGCTGGAGCCTTGGCCCCCATCCCAGCCTCGGGTCAGGACTGGAACAGCATCCTGTGCCCTGGGGAGCCCTGACCAGCTGCCTCAGGCCCCCCTGGGGGCAGGGTGGGGGGCGGGCAGGCAATGAGCTGCCCTACAGCCCCACCTAACTCCCCTCCTCTCCTCTGAAGTCCTTTTGGGTTTTTTTTTGCGGGGGAGGGTGAGACAAGAGTTCACCATTTTTACAAGTTCCCCTGGGTCAAGGCACCAGATGAGCCCAGGAGATGCTAATGAGAAGGCAGGTGGGAGAAAAGGACTAGAAAAGTTGACTCAAAACTCAGGGACCATGTGACGGGAAGTGTCCCTGTTAACACACAAGGGGAAAAAGTGACTGTGCTTCCAGTTGATGTCATCCCCATGAAGATGCCTTCCTAGCAGGAGGTGAGACCTTCCCTCACCTGTTTCCAATTACAGTTGAATGTGCTCGTTCAGAATTCATCCTTCTCTCTGCAGCTCAAAAACTCCAAGCAAGCAAGAATGCCTGGTGGCTCTGTTCCCCATAATGTCCCCGTTTTTCACACTGTCCTACTGTGCTGAATAAATAACTTATTAATTGCTAATCAATAACTGATTGATCAAACAATTAATTAATGACACTAGGCCCACCTTTGACCAGGTTTGGGAGAGTCCAATGTCCATACAGAAAAACCCAGAGTGGACTTCCCTCGTGGTCCAGCGGATAAGAATCACCTGCCAATGCAGGGGACACAGGTTCAATCCCTGGTCGGGGAAGATCCCACATGACACAGGGCAGCTATGCCTGTGCACCACAACTACGGAAACCCGTGTGCCCTGGAGCCCGTGATCCAGAACAAGAGAAGCCACTGCAATGAGAAGCCTGTGTACCCCAGCTAGAGAGTGGGCCCCTGCTCACCGCAACTCAAGAAAAGCCTTTGCAGCACTGAGACCCAGCACAGCCAAAAATAAATAAAAATTAAAGCCCCAGAGTGATCGACCCCCAGGTCTCAGCCAGAAGAAGTGGCTTCCTGAGTCCTGTTGTTGTTGTTGAGTCTGTAAGTAGAGTCTGACTTTTTGCGACCCCATGGACTGTAGCCCACCAGGCTTCTCTGTCCATGAGATTCTCCAAGCAAGAATACTGGAGTGGGTTGCCATTCCCTTCTCCAGGGGATCTTCCTGACCCAGAGATTAGACCTGCATCTCCTGCACTGGCAGGTGGACTCTTCACTGCTGAGCCACCAGGGAAGCCCTCCGGAGTCCTACCAGAACCCAATCAAGCCCCAGGGTCCACAGTCATGGGAACAGGACAAGACTCAACACCAGAAGGTAAGCCAGCACTGTGCTTTCCAAGAAGACAGCTGTTATCTGGGGCAGCTGTTTAAATATAAACTGATTAAAATCAAATTAAACTGAACATCTAGTTGCTCAATCACACTATCCACATTTCACATGCTTTGCAGCCACAGTGGCCAGTGTTAGATAAACAACGTTAACGTCTCCATCACCACAGAAAGTTCTGCAGGACAGGGCTGGCCAAGACAGTCACAAGATTGTCAAGGGAACAGCAATGGGCCTATGTCTATCTGTTCATCTGATTTCTCCTCCCGTGTCCCCAGCAGCAAAGGGAACACGTGCCCTTGAAATAACCACCCGTTACTGGTACAGGACCCGTTGCACAGCGGTTACACGAGGCACGGGTCCTTTCCCTGCATTCAGTGTTTACCTGTTTTTATTTTACACTCCACACAAATGGAAAGCCTGGCGGCCCCTGGGGGACACTCACTTGACTGGGATTTCTCCCAAGAATAGACTTTCTAGTAAATTCCTCTCCGTCCTCCAGACACTGGCTAGCCCCAAAGAACCTGGAGCCAGCTCTTGTTGCTTCATTCCACGTGTGTGGTTCCACACAGGATCATTCAGAATGGGACAGACAATGGAGAAGAGGCGCTTCCCTCTCCCGAGTAGGGAGCACCTAGGTCTGGGGAAATAACCTCCTCCCCTGGAGCAGGAGACAGGGGTTCAGTTCCTGAGTCTGGAAAACCCCTGGAGAAGGAAATGGCAACCCACTCCAGTATTCTTGCCTGGAAAATCCCATGGACAGAGGAACTTGGCGGGCTACAGTCTATGGGGTTGCAAAGAGTCAGACATGACTGAGGGACTAACACTTTCTACCCTCTTATGTGTGTTCCTGGGGCCTGTGAATCAAACTGACAAAAGATAGATTAACAGGAGAAAAAGACATACAAATTTTATTGATGTTAATATTTTTATGTGCCCAGGAGGCCTCATGGGAAAGAAGTGAAAACTCAAAGCAGCAGTTAGACTCAGAGCCTTAGGTACCATTTTAACAAAAGGTGATCAATTGCAGAGAAGGCACCAGACAGAGAAAAGAGGGTTCAGGCTTCAAGAAGCAATAAATCATGGGGATTTGGGTAGGAAAGGAACAGGTGATGTGGGCCGTCTTAGGTTTGTTTAGGCAGACTCCTGCCGGTGCTGTTCTCTGCCTCCGGTGATAAGGTTCCCTCCTCTCATCCCTGTACAGGTGATGCTTTGGGGCATCAATGGGGATTTCAGAAAGGTCTTGTCTTGGGCTTCCCTGGTGGTCCAGTGGTTGGGAGTCCACATGCCAATGCAGGGGACATGGGTTCAGTCCCTGGTCCAGGAGGATTCCACATGCCGCGAGGCAACTTGGCTCATGGCCGCAACTCCTGAACCG
>NW_011492730.1:1460085-1460520 GCF_000754665.1 Bison bison bison
ACGTGTGTGGTTCCACACAGGATCATTCAGAATGGGACAGACAATGGAGAAGAGGCGCTTCCCTCTCCCGAGTAGGGAGCACCTAGGTCTGGGGAAATAACCTCCTCCCCTGGAGCAGGAGACAGGGGTTCAGTTCCTGAGTCTGGAAAACCCCTGGAGAAGGAAATGGCAACCCACTCCAGTATTCTTGCCTGGGAAATCCCATAGACAGAGAAGCCTGGGGGGTCACAGTCCATGGGGTTGCAAAGAGTCGGACACGACTGACTAACATTTTCACTTTCTTTCACTTTCCAGGGACAAGGAAAGTCCACACATGTAAACTCGAGAAGTTTCCGAATGAGCACTCAGGGCCGACTTGGGTGTCTGACACACAGCTACTGCTCCAGGTTTTCCACAGAGCAGTTCAGGCTGGACACAGCAATTCCACTTTTTTTT
>NW_011492730.1:1460620-1462761 GCF_000754665.1 Bison bison bison
GAGTAGCCACCTCACTGAGAAGCCCACTCACCACAACTAGAGCGCCTGCATGCAGCAACGAAGACCCAGCGCAGTCATAAATAATTTTTTTTTTTTAAAGAAAGGTCTTGTCTCGGTGGTTTCTCAACAGCTTTCAGCTCAGAATAATCAGTATGCCAAAGTGGTAGGTTTTGAGGTGGTTTGTCCTGATCCCCTTCACCTGAGGCTCACCCGTGTGGTGGCATGGGTCACAATTTCCTTTTTACAGAGTAATTCACTTTTACAAAGTTGGGCCCGGTTTTCCAATTGAGAAATGGCCAAGACAGTGGACTGATGTTCTAGGACCCGCCTCTGACAAATGGATTTTTTTTTGTTTGTTTGCTGTCCTGCCAACCAGTGAATAATTAAGTGAGTTTTTTTTATTGAATTAGCAGTTTGCCAAAAGTAAATACTATGGAGGTTGTAGAGTTTGAAGCTGGAAGGGATTTCAGAACTGTGTGAAGGAAAAGGGGTTCTGCACAAGCAGAAGTACTTCCCATCCAAGTCCACCGTGTCCACGGATGATCCAAAAGTCAGCCATTTGAAACCGTGTGTATGGACAAGACGAGCTAAGGAAGTGATTCTGATCCCTGTGTCCCATCTAATGCTGATCGTCCACATTGGGAAAAGCACCCTCCACCCTGCCACATGAGATTGAGTGAAGAAACCAGAGAGCCTTCTTACAGGGTAAAGCACATCACCTATAGATCAGGAGTAACATATACACACCACTCTGTCTAAAGTAGATAACTAATAAGGACCTACAGTAGAGCACAGCACTCTACTCAATACTCTGCAATGGTCTATATGGGAAAAGAATCTAAAAAAGAGTGGATATATGTACATGTATAACTGATTCACTTTGTGTACAGCAGAAACTACAGCAAAATTGTAAATCAACTATACTCCAATACAAATTTTTAATCACAATTCTCATCTTTTTCTGCTACACAACACATTTCTAATTAGATCCCAAGAATGCTCAAACTACCGCACAATTGCACTCATCTCACATGCTAGAAAGTAATGCTCAAAATTCTCCAAGCCAGGCTTCAGCAATACGTGAACTGTGAACTTCCAGATGTTCAAGCTGGTTTTAGAAAAGGCAGAGGAACCACAGATCAAATTGCCAACATCCGCTGGATCATCGGAAAAGCAAGAGAGTTCCAGAAAAACATCTATTTCTGCTTTATTGACTATGCCAAAGCCTTTGACTGTGCGGATCACAAGAAACTGAAAAATTCTGAAAGAGATGGGAATACCAGACCACCTGACCTGCCTCTTGAGAAATGTGTATGCAGGTCAGGAAGCAACAGTTAGAACTGGACATGGAACAACAGACTGGTTCCAAATAGGAAAAGGAGTACGTCAAGGCTGTATATTGTCACCCTGCTTATTTAACTTCTATGCAGAGTACATCATGAGAAATGCTGGGCTGGAAGAAGCACAAGCTGGAATCAAGATTGTCGGGAGAAATATCAATAACCTCAGATATGCAGATGTACCACCCTTATAGCAGAAAGTGAAGAGGAACTAAAAAGCTTCTTGATGAAGGTGAAAGAGGAGAGTGAAAAAGTTGGCTTAAAGCCCAACATTCAGAAAACGAAGATCATGGCATCTGGTCCCATTACTTAATGGCAAATAGATGAGGAAACAGTGAAAACAGTGATTGACCTTATTTTTCTGGGCTCCAAAATCACTGCAGATGGTGACTGCAGCCATGAAATTAAAAGACGCTTACTCCTTGGAAGGAAAGTTATGACCAACCTAGATAGCATATTCAAAAGCAGAGACATTACTTTGCCAAAAAAGATCCGTCTAGTCAAGGCTATGATTTTTCCAGTGGTCATGTATGGATGTGAGATTTGGACTGTGAAGAAAGCTGAGCACCAAAGAATTGATGCTTTTGAAGTGTGGTGTTGGAGAAGACTCTTGAGACTCCCCTGGACTGCAAGGAGATCCAACCAGTCCATTCTAAAGGAGATCAGTCCTAGGCATTCATTGGAAGGACTAATGCTAAAGCCGAAACTCCAATACTTTGGCCACCTCATGTGAAGAGTTGACTCATTGGAAAAGACTCTGATGCTGGGAGGGATTGAGGCCAGGAGGAGAAGGGGACGACA
>NW_011492730.1:1462861-1463282 GCF_000754665.1 Bison bison bison
ACCACCACCATCAACACCATCTACAGAACATTTTTATCACCCTAAACTGAAACTCTGAACCCATATTAAACACTAACTCCCCAGCCCCCACCTCCCAGCCCCTGGCAACCACATTCTTCTTGTCTCCATAAATCTGACCGCTCTCAGTACATCATGTAAGTAGAATCACATAGTATTTGTCCTTTTGTAACTGGCTTTGTGTTACTTAGCATAATGTCCCTGTAGGAGAGGAAAAAACTTTTCTTCTACCCTTTTATGGGGCTTTCCTGGTGGTTCAGATGGTAAAGAATCTGCCTGCAATGCTGGAGACTCAGGTTCAATCTGTGGGTCGGGAAGATCCCCTGGAGAAGGGAATGGCAACCCACTCCAGTATTCTTGCCTGGAAAATCCCATGGACAGAGGAACTTGGCGGGCTACAGTC
>NW_011492730.1:1463382-1482619 GCF_000754665.1 Bison bison bison
ATGTGAAGAGTTGACTCATTGGAAAAGACTCTGATGCTGGGAGGGATTGAGGCCAGGAGGAGAAGGGGACGACAGAGGATGAGATGGTTGGATGGCATCACTGACTCGATGGACATGGGTTTGGGTGAACTCTGGGAGTTGGTGATGGACAGGGAGGCCTGGCGTGCTGCAGTGCATGGGGTCGCAAAGAGTCGGACACGACTGAGCAACTGAACTGAACTGATGGAGAAATTAATAACATGAAAGAAAAGAAATGCTAAATATTTTACTTGACTCCTTAGGTGGATCCATCTAAGCTTTAAAAGTCAAAAGGCTTGGGCAAATATATTTCTGAAAATGTACCTAATGGATCTCGAAGTCAGATTGGTGAGCCCTGATTAAAACCGGATTACAGGGCTTCCCTAGTGGTCTAGTCGTTAAAAGCTTGCCTCCCAATGCAGAGGAACACGGGTTCGATCCCTGGTCTGGGAAGATTCCACATGTTTCAGAGCAACTAAGCCTATGTGTCACAACTACTGAGTCCTTGCACTTAGAGCCTATGCTGCACAACAAGAGAAGCCACTGCAGTGAGACGTCCAAGCAACACAGCTCAAGACTAGCCTCTGCTCTCTGCAACCAGAGCAAGCCCACGCACAGCAATGAAGACTCAGCACGGCCACCAAAAAGATAATTAAAAAAACAATAAATCAAATTACAATATAGCTTGGTACATTTCTTAAATCGCAGCTCTTAGACCAAAGCAATGTGTTGAAAATGAAAATGTACATATAGGAGATTGTCTCTTTCCCAAAACAAAGGAGATATTTGCTGTTGTTCAGTTGCTCAGTTGTCTCTGACTCTTTGCAACCCCATGGACTGCAGCACGCCAGGCTTCCCCATCCTTCACCATCTCCCAGAGCTTGCTCAAACTCATGTCCATTGAGTCAGTGATGCCATCCAACCACCTCATCCTCTGTCATCCCCTTCTTCTCTTGCCATCAATCTTTCAGAGCATCAGGGTCTTTTCTAATGAATTGGCTCTACGCATCAGGTGGCCAAAGTATTGGAGCTTCAGATTTAGCATCAGTCCTTCCAATGAATATTCAGGACTGATTTCCTTTAGGATGGACTGGTTGGATCTCCTTGCAGTCCCAGAGACTCTCAAGAGTCTTCTCTAACACCACAGTTAGAAAGAATCAATTCTTCAGTGCTCAGCCTTCTTTATTGTCCAACTCTCATATCCTATTGGAAAAACCATAGCTTTGACTATATGAACATTTGTCAGCAAAATAATGTCTCTGCTTTTTAATACGCCATCTATGTTTGTCATAGCTTTTCTTCCAAGGAGCAAGCGTCTTTTAATTTCATGGCTTTAAGTCACTATCTGCAGTGATTTTGGAGCCCAAGAAAATAAAGTCTGTTACTGTTTCCATTGTTTCCCCTTCTGTTTGCCATGAAGTGATGGGACTGGATGCCATGATCTTTGTTTTTTGAATGTTGAGTTGGCCAGCTTTTTCATTCTCCTCTTTCACCTTCATCAAGAGGCTCTTTAGTTCTTCTTTGTTTTCTGCCATAAGAGTGGTGTCATCTGCATGTGCTAAGTGGCTTCAGTTGTGTCCAACTCTTTGTGTCCCCATGGACTGTAGCCTGCCAAGCTCCTCTGTCCATGGGATTCTACAGGCAAGAATACTGAAGCAGGTTGCCATTCCCTTCTCCAGGGGATCTTCCCGACCCAGGGATTGAACCCAGGTCTCTTCCATCTCCTGCATTAGCAGGTGGGTTCTTTACCACTACACCCACGAAGCCCATCATCTGCATATCTGAGATTACTGATATTGATAATTGCTGGAGAAACCACAATTGTAAGCTGTTTCTTTTCCTGTTTCCTCTTGAAGTATTTTCCTTGGGTACTTATGATGGCAAGTTAGATTTCAAACCCCAAAATCCTCTTTGTTTTATGGTCTGATCATACAGCAAATAAGTAAAAGCTTTCCACAACTGATCACCCTTCTTAACCCTGAGGACAGAACAAGTTCCTAAGACAAAGTCGACTGGAGAAATGTCCAGTGACTCAACCATCAGGCTGTCCCAACTCAGCTGCAATCGACAGTGAAGTGTCATTTTCAGATTTACTATAAGAGTGGGGGTGCTTTCCCTCGGAGCAGACTCTCATTGCTAAAAATGACATCATTTCCAAGTGCAGGGCGCGCCCAGCAGCATGAAATACAGCTTATACGTGTGTTCCAAGGAGTCCACATTCTTAGCTTTAACTTCTTCACTTGGGGAAATACACGACGGAACACCAGTCCACAGCTGGGTAATAGCCAGCAAGTGTGGGGGGCCCCCAAGGCCCAAGCGCAGCCCCAGCTTTCTGGAGGCTGAATAATCCAACATTAACAAAGGCCCACAATACCCTAAAGAAATTCTTTGGGGAAGGGCCAAGGCTGCAGCAGGCTGCTTTTCCCACTACAGTCTATATGATTCCACTTCTCAAAGCCACACCCCGTCCCCTGATTCCTGGAGTCAGGACCAGAGAGTGGCGGCCTCCACCCCATCCCTCCCCGCGCGCACAGCCCCCAGGTTCCCACGGTGTGGACACAAGAACAGCTGCAGCCTCAGCCTTTGGCGTGACGCTCAGCCCAAGGGCGATTTTCTGTGGTTCAGAAATCCAGATCTTTCTTCTCAGAGCCACTGAATAACTCTTTTGATTATTTCCTCTTTTTTTTTAAAAAAAAAAGAAGAAGCACGATTTCCTCAAATTCTCCTGCAGAAGTCACAATAATTTTGAAAGCTTTTCTTCCATGTCCTTTGTCTTGTTTGGCAACCTCCCTCCCTCAGCTCTGGTCACTCCGTGCTTTCTTTTCTCTCTCAGCTTCCACGTCTGCCAGCTGCCCTCCCCCTTGCAGCTGCCCACCAGGTGTTCTCGGTACATTCAGATCAATCGACCATGGGTTGAAAGTATCCATGGAAGGGCTTCTCTGGTGGCTCAGTGGTAAAGAATCTGCCTGCCAATGCAGGAGACGTGGATTCGATCCCTGCTCTGGGACGATCCCACATGCCTTGGAGCAACAACTACTGAGCCTGTGCTCTAGAGCCTGAGAGCCAAAACTACGGAGTCCACGCGCTGCAGCTAGGGAAGCCCTAGAGCCTGTGCTCCACAAGAGAAGCCACCGCAGTGAGAAGCCCGTGCACCACAGCTGGAGAGCAGCCCCGCTTGCCACGACTAGAGAAAAGCCCGCACAGTAACAAAGACCCAGCACAGCCAAAAATAAATAAATACATTAAAAAAAAAAAAAGAAAGTATTCATGGAAGAGAAAATTCCAGAAAGTTTCAAAAAAGCAAAACGAATTTGTCACACACCCAGCTACTATAAGTACTTACATAGCATTTATGCTGTATTATGAGTTATCCAGACACAATTAAAAGTATACAGGAGGATATGTGTAGGTTCTATGCAAGTATTACACCATTTTACATAAAGGACTTGAGCATCCATGGATTTTGGTTTCACGGGATGTCCCAGAACTAATCCCCTGTGGAGCCCAAAGGACCACTGTATTGCTTTTCCATTCAAAGGGGAACTGGCTACGATACCCCATCTGTAGTCAATGTTGGGCCTTTGGATGAAGACCATGGATGGTGGTCAGCTCTTAAAGATGCCTCACCTGGAACTTGGTGGAAATCACTTAGAAGCTCAGAAAATCCTAAGACAGTAGGAGTTTCTCCACAGATATAAAACCATGTTCTTTCTTTGGGGGTAATTCATTCTAAGTTTAAAAAAATAATCTGGGAATTGAAAACATGGCTTGTGTTTCTTTTCTAATTTATGACCACACTGTGGGGGAGAAGGACCAAGTGTTACAACCTAGTTTAATATTTCTCACATTGTCCAGGTAACGCCAGTGCTACCTTATGATTTTCAAATCCACACGTAAGACAAACAAGGTCAAGACATTGACAGCCAACTGCCCTCTGCTTATAAGGAGCAGAACTCTGCTTTGGAAGATGGTGCCACAGCCAGCCCGCCTCCAGCCTGAAGGTGTAGACAAGTAGAGGGCCAGGGGTAAGGAAAGAAGAATTGTGCTTATTTGCTTTTAAATAGAAAAGGGTGATGGAGGTCATGGAGGAGAAGAAAGTGAGGAGGAATTTTACTCCAAGGAGACTCAGAGTGGCCAGTGGATTTTTTAAGGTTGGAAGCATCTGCCATGTCTGCCAAGCTGCTTGTGTTGCTGCAGTCTTCACTGAATCCTCGTGCTCAGGCTGGCTTGCGGAACTTGATTTTTTTCTTATTTTTGGCTGCACTGGGTCTTAGTTACTTTGCACAGGCTTCCTCTAGTTGCGGCGAGCAGCGGCTCCTCTCCAGTTGTGGAGCGCGGGCTTCTCACTGCAGTGACTTCCCTTGTTGCGGAGCACGGGCTCTGGAGCACAGGCTCAGCAGTTGTGGCGCACGGGCTTGATGGCTCTGCAGCATGTGGAATCTTCCCGGACCAGGGATTGAACCCATCTCTTCTGTGCTGGCAGACGGATTCTTATTCACTGCGCCACCAGAGAAGTCCTTTCTGAAGGAATTTGAGGGTGTGATGTTTTTCTGAGAAAACCAGCCCAGAACCCAAGTATGCAGGCGCTATAGGACGATAGGGTGTAACAACCTGGAGAAACGCTTCAGGGCATCACGGTTCTTGTAAATTGAGCGGGGAGGGAGACAAATATACAGACTGAGGTGGTGAAGAGGGGCTGCCGCTTGCTGTCCATCGCTTTAAAAATCATTTAAGAAAAATAACATAGATTGCATTATTTTGTTTTGTTTAAATAAAACAACTAAGATCTATGGTCTGAGTAGTAATTCTCATCCTCATGATAACCCAGGCGCTAGGCTGGCCCACCATTCAAGACGTCACTGCAATTTACTTTATCACAAATAAAATACATCAGCATGCTATTTTCAAAGAATTTCTGTCACAAGAATAATCTTTAAAATAATTTCCTATATTTTCAGTATTTAACTTTCTCAAAACGCACTCTTATCTCTGATTACTGTATCCTCCCAATTACACCAAAGCATTCCTTAGAGCTGTGTACACGAACCCTGGGCCATCCCAGTGGCTCAGTGATAAAGAACCCGCCTGCAACGCAGGACACGCAGGTTTGATTCCTAAGTTGGGAAGATTCCCTGGAGAAGGGAATACCAACCCACTCCACTATTCTTGCCTGGAGAATTCCATGGACAGAGGAGCCTGACGGGCTACAGTCCATAAGAGTAAGACACGAATGAGTGACTAATCGACAACATGAAGCCTCCCCAAATCAAAAGTCCATCATACTTCACAGAGAGGCAACGTAGGCTTACACCTTGGTCAAAAGCTTTTAAAGCTCACGCTGAGATGACCAGCTCAGGAATCTAAACGACAACACACATTGTTACTTTGGTTGATTTAACGGGAATCTATCCTATCACAACCCTTCGTTTTAGCTGCAAGCCACTGCATTTTCACTCATCTGTAACAATCATTTCAAAGTCTGTGCATGCCACGATTTCCATTTTAAAAACACAAGCCATGGCCAGTTGTTCAAACTTATGGTCTCCGTGCCTGAAACGTGAAAACCAAACTCAGCACATATGAGTCTTCACAATGGGAGGGAAACAAGCTAAAAACTTTCTCTCCCCAAGAATGAAGCCTAATGCAAACCATGGGCTTTGGATGACTGTCATGAACCAGAGCAGGTTCATCAACTGTAAGAGATGCTCTGCTCTGCAGGGGAAGCCGATAATGGCGGAAGCTGGGTATATGTGGGCGATGGGGGAACATGAGCAATCTCCTTACTGTCCCCTCAGTTTTGCTGTAAACCTTAGACTGCTCCAAAAATATATAGTCTTAATAAAAGAAATAAATGAAACAATTCACATGCTTTCTCTTTCATCCATTCATTCAGCAAACATCCTCTGGGTGCCCACCAGGACCACACGATGGCTCTCCCTGAGTATCTACTATGGAACCCTCATACTTACCGGGAGCCTACAGACGTCTATGACCCAGAGCAACAGGCACTGTTCTAGGGCATCTCAGCAGAGACCAGTCATATCAGACAAGACGTATACAATTATTTTATTGTATTTACCATAAGGTAAAAATTTGTAGTAAGACTAACCCTCTGGGCTGCTTCTATAATAATAGACCCAACTGCCCACATGAAAGATTAGAGTTGATTACTGATCAAAGGTGATGAATAACGAGGTACTGAGATCAGCTCTGGGATTTCTTTGGAAGGAATGATGCTAAAGCTGAAACTCCAGTACTCTGGCCACCTCATGCGAAGAGTTGACTCATTGGAAAAGACTCTGATGCTGGGAAGGATTGGGGGCAGGAGGAGAAGGGGATGACAGAGGATTAGATGGCTGGATGGCATCACTGACTCGAGGGACGTGAATCTGAGTGAACTCCGGGAGTTGGTGATGGACAGGGAGGCCTGGTGTGCTGCGGTTCATGGGGTCGCAAAGAGTCGGACATGACTGAGCGACTGAACTGAACTGATCCTTCTGTGAATAATGGCAATTCTGCCACAACCTCTAAAAGACAGTGCATAAAAAAATTCACCTTCTCTCACAAGATCAAAGCTATGGTTTTTCCAGTAGTCATGTACGGATGTGAGAGCTGGACCATGAAGAAGGCTGAGTGCTGAAGAATTGGTACTTTTGAACTGTGGTGTTGGAGAAGACTCTGGAGAGTCCCTTGAACTGCAAGGAGAGCAAACCAGTCAATCCTAAAGTACATCAACCCTGAATATTCATTGGGAGGACTGATACTGAAGCTCCAATACTTTGGCCACCTCATGTGAAGAGCCAACTCACTGGAAAAGACCCTGATGCTGGTAAAGATTGAAGGCAAAAGAAGGGGGTGACAGAGGATGAGATGGTTGGATGGCATCATTGACTCAATGTACATGAGTTTGCACAAACTCCAGAAAATAGTGAAGGAAAGGGAAGACTGGTATGCTGTAGTCCATAGGGTTGTAAAGAGTTGGACAAAACTGAGCGACTAAACAACAACACAAGTTATGGTCCTTTTTTGTTGTTGTTAATTCATTTTTAATTGGATGATAGTTGCTTCACAATATTGTTGTTGGTTTCTGCCATATATCAACATGAATCAGCCATAGGTGTATGTATGTCTCCTCCCTCTTGAAACTCCCTCCCACTCCATCCCACCACTCTATGTAAAATTAGATAGCCAATGGAAATTTGCCGTATGACGCACGGAGCTCAAATCTGGTGCTCTGGTACGGTCCTTTTTATCCCCACCATTGACAACGGACTAACATGCTCAGAGACTGCTCTTCACCCCAAATCACGGAGAAGAGGCCTCCTGGCCATTTCATCTCTGTCACTGCTCACCCCTCCACAGCCAGACCCACTTCTCCCACCACACTTGCTTCAGCTCCACCAGGGAACCGGGCCAGGCTCCCAGCAGAGCCCCTCCCGCTGTTCCCCACCCATCCTCTCCTTTCTCCAACCCATTTTGCACAAATTGCCAGATTAACATCTGGAGCTCTGCTGGTGTCCTTGACCTAAAATTCTCCATGGTGCCTCTTTGCCTAAATGATAGGACCCACACTCCCAACCCTGGGTTACAGCTTGAATTCTCTGTCACCCCAAAAATATGTCAGTGTTTGAATCCTAGGACCTTGGAATGTGAGTTTATTTGGAGGTAGGGGGCTTCCCAAGTGGCACTAGTGGTAAAGAACCCTCCTGCCAATGCAGGAGACCGTAAGAGATGCGGGTTTGATCCCTGGTCAGGAAGGTCCCCTGGAGGAGGGCATGGCAACCCACTCCAGCATTCTTGCCTGGAGAGCCCCATGGACAGAGGAGCCTGGCGGGCTATAGTCCCCAGGGCCACAAAAGAGCTGGACATGATTGAAGCCATTTACTATGCATTCAGGGGCTTACAGAGGTGAGCAAGTTAACATGAGGGCGTCAGGATGACTGATGTCCTCATACACAGGGCGCATCGGGACAGACACCCATGGATTCGGTGACCATCTACATGCCAAGGGGCCAGGCCCAGAACAGACCTCCCCTGCGCCCCATGGCTTACTCCTCCCTTCTCTCCTCCTCTCGGCCCCTGCTAACGTCCTCTCTGGGCTGTGCTGGTGTTCTCTCATGTCTGCATCTATCTTTCAGCTGGAACCTTCCTTCAAAGCCCTGCTAGAACGTCACCACCTGCAAACAAGCTCGCGGATTCCTCCCGGATGGAAACAATTTCCTCCGCCGCTGAACATCCTCCACTGTCTGTGCTTCTCTTATTGCGGCCCTCATGCCTACCTTTTGCTTCATAAACACTTCTGTTTATGTCTCACGTCACCTACTGGCCGTGAACTTCTGGAGAGCTAGAGAGAAGTTGGGTTCCTTGCTGTGTCCCCATGGGGCCTAGACCTGGGCCAGACGGAGGCCAGGCACAAAAATATTTGTTTAATGAAACCAAGGAACTAAGAGTCTTCAAATAATAAGTCTACTTAACCCTACTGGGAGAAGGCAATGGCAACCCACTCCAGTGTTCTTGCCTGGAGAATCCCAGGGATGGGGGAGCCTGGTGGGCTGCCTTCTATGGGGTCGCACAGAGTCGGACACGACTGAAGCGACTTAGCAGCAGCAGCAACCCTACTGAGCCTCGTGCCAGTTTGAAATGGTGTATGCTAATTAGGCAGCCTCAATCCAACATCTCCCCGGGGCGAAACGGGCCCTGTGTTTCTTTACCCCATTACGGTTTCATCCAGTGTTCGACATCTGTTATGTATTTACTGTCTCATTTGGTCTTCGGGAAAATCAGAGTAGTACCCTTACTATCAGTATAAGTGAGCTTCCACACTGTATTTTACCATGAGTCCTCAGCTTCCAAACAACCAGACACAGATGGTGGAGGACACACGCAAAGGAATACTACTCGACAGTAAAAAGTAATCGACCAGGGACCCAGAGCACAACACGGACGTGCCTTAAAACTACCAAGCTGAATGAAAAAACCTAATGCATGAGTACAGAGCATATGACTCGACATAAATCTCTAGAGAACACAAACCCATCAGCAGTTGCCTGGGGAGGGAGTGTGGAGCGGGGTGGGAGGGGAACTGGAGGGAGGGATTATAAGGGGTGTGAGGTCACTCTTGGGGGTGATGGAGGCGTTCAATATCCTAATTGTGATGTTGGTTTCACAGGTATATATACATGTTAAATCATACAACTTTAAATATGTACAGTTTATGTAAATTACACCTCAGTAGAGCTGTTTGTGTGCTTTGCATATAGCATACATATATAATATATACATATATTTTATATGCTATATACACTTTATATATAATATATATTTATGCACTTGAGTATTTTAAAATCTCATCAGCATTTTGAAGCAAATTGCCAGTCTTGACCGTCCAATTACAAATCTCAGTTAAGAAAAAGCCAAAATCAGCATTATTAAGTCTTTTTCAGAGTTTCAAAATGAGGATTTAACTAAAATTTTCTTGTTTTTACTGTATCAGATTACTTTTCAAACACACAACCAATTGCTTTATTTCTACTGGGAACTCAGCCCTAATATCTATTTTTGTACTTTTGAAAGCTGTTGTCATTCAGTCGCTAAGTCATGTCTCTTTGCGAACCTCATGGACTGCAGCACACCAGGCTCCTCTGTCCTCCACCATCTCCCAGAGTTTGCTCAAATTCATGTCCACTGAGTCAATGATGCTATCTAAACATCTCATTCTCTGCTGCCCTCTTCTCCTTTAACCCTCAATCTTTCCCAGCATCAGGGTCTTTTCCAGTGAGTCAGTTCTTTGCATCAGGTGGCATGGAAAACAAAATTTTTCAAAACAGAATTTTCTTTTTTATCTTCAAATTGCCATTTTGTGTAAAATAACACAAAATGTCAAAGATGTAAATGAGCATTTAAAAAATATGACAAAGAGTGACTCCTCATTGGGACTGTTCTTTCCCAGAGTGGACTCTGCCAAGGAGGGCTCAGCGGGCGCCTTGCAATTTGGTTCTGGACATGAGCCGTGAATGGTGTTTCTGCCTTCCCTCCCTTCTGCTCCGCCAGTGAGCAAGGAATCTGTGTTTCATCTCACTAGTTGTTTTTTTGCCATGATGCAACCAAACGACTCCCAGATACCTTGAGAGTGGCCAGAAGATGATGCAATGTGTGGGGATGGGAACGGGCTTATGGTTTATCACAATGGAGCCAGGCCCTGACCCTGGGCTGTGGTCCTGGAACACTGCTGCTCCAGCAGATGACAGCTGGGCCATCTCCAGGGTGGGCCACCTGGTGTATACGTCAGGCCTGAGCACCATCAGGACAGCAGCTTCTGGAATGTTCAACACATCCAGAGGGGCTTGTGATGCCTCCCTCCCTGCCCAAGGCCCTCATTCCCCTCACTCCCCCGCCATACCCCCCGCCCCGCCTGTGTCAGAGCTCTTAGGGCTGAAACTGCCTGGAGCCAGGGAACCACTTTACTGGTGAAAAGATCCCTCGCGAAGGGCTGGATTGTGAAACCTGCCCCACCCTGGGCTCTGTTGCAATCTCCACCACAGCTTTCGGGCTCCAATTTCAAGATATGTGGAAAAGCTTCAGTTAGCAGAAAACAAGTGGCATTTTCACCACCACGGTTTAGGGAGAAAAAAATCTAGGCCCAAAAAAAAAAAAAAATCTAGGCCCTTATATCACGATCCTTTAATAGCATCCGTGCTGGGCAGATGCAGGCAAACAGCTGGAAGCAGGAGGGAATTCTCTGGCACCTCATAATAAGCTGCGAGCAAAGATAACCTAATGAGGCCCACACAGACAATCACAAAAGTGGGAGAAGATGGGAGAAGTCAGGGAAAAGTTGAGACATCTCACAGCCAATTCCCTTTCATCAAAATGATCAGCTTGAGAAGACTTCATCTAAATATGCATCTCAAATTTCTTTTAACTAAATCCTCAGGAAAGCATACTGTCCTGAAAGGTTGATGCTGCAAAGAATAATTTTTAGGCGTATTCCATAATCTTCTAATATTTTTTTAGGTGGGGGTGGGTAGAAAAGAGCAGCTGGATCTTGACACACCCATAGAAGTTTGCTTCTCCAGCATTTTCGAACCAGGAATTTGGTTAGTTGGAAACCTCCCTACTTTTTTTTCAGCACCCATCACCACTTTAAAACAGGAAGGAAGGAAGGAAGAAAACTTGTTGGTGAGCTTCGTTTTAATAACTTCATTATTTTTCCTCCCACGTGACCTGCCAGCACATTGAAAACCACTCTGTCCCTCTCCAGATCCTCCCAGGAAAATCATTCATCAGCAGAGTCACGCTCGTGTCATTTTATCAAGTGGGTCATTGTTATTTTTAAGTCCAGAAAACTGCTTCATCAAGCGCGGAAGCAGTTAATTCTGGGCAGTGAAACAGTCCTGTAGCCAACAATAAATCAGAACATTTGGGTGACAGTCTGGAAGTCATCCGAACACTGGCAGTCTGTCAGTTTTTGGTTTTAGAAAACAGTATGTAAAACAGCAGCTCACTGTCACGCACGGCACCTGCCTCATTATTCACTCAGTAAACACGAGTAATATCTTAATATTCCCAACATGAAGAAGAGGATTTTTTTTTCTCAGAGCATTAAAACAGCGTGTTCTTGGCTGGATGAAACATGACTGGAGCTCAGCGAAGGCAACCTGGGGCTGACTCCTCTCTATGGACCCGCCGCGGGCACCCAAACACCTGCAGAGCTAGGAACCAACCTCCACAGCAACCAGAGCACTTATTTTTTAAAACTTTTGGCCACACCACGTGGGATCTTAGTTCCCTGACCAGGGATCAAACTCGTACCCCCGGATCCCCAGGGAAGCCCCAAAGCGCCTATTTTAAATCGACCGTAATCTCTCCTGTGCTTTTTCCCAAAAAAACTTCATGACTGCTCTGCTTCCAAAGCAACCTCTGGGTTTCACTTCACGTTTACAAATTGATTTAAACTGTCTCATTTTCTTAATTGTCATCTTAGGTCACTGTATGTCTTTATTTCATTCTTTAGCACCTCAGCCTTTCTCTAACTTGTTAGGGAATTCAGAGCCTTTAAAGAGGAGACCACCCGAGAGGCAACAACTCCAAACAGGGAGAACAAGCTCTGTCTGTTAGACATTGCTGGTGACTGTACCTCACAGCCGTCACCTCCCCTGTAGTGCTGAGGAAGTGCGTCTCAGAGAGGTTGAGTGACGAGCCTGAAGTCACACAGCTTGGCGGTGGTAGAGCAGAGGCCAGAAGTTGCATCTTCTATCTCTTCCGGAAGCGCTGGCCACACCTAGCCAGCCTTGAGGGACTACGTGAGGGGCCCGCTGACCTGTCCCCACCCCACCCTGCCATGTCTCCCCTTTTCTGACTTCATCAGAATTCTAATTCATTGACCAAGTGTTGGTGGAATCACAGATCTGTGGAGGAAGACTAATTAACGGGAATTAAATGAGGCTTCACAAAAAGCAACTGTTTTCCTTAAAGCCACAACCTCTGTGTGTATTCTATTCATTTTCCTCCAAGATAAGAAAGGTGGAAAGTGTAGCCCATAAGTACAAAGTTCTTCTTCCAAGACCCCAGTCTCTTCCCTGCTTAATCTCCTGGCTGAGCTTGTGATGAGAATAAAATAAAATTATGAATGTGAAAATGTTTTGGGAACACCAACTGCTGCTGCTGCTAAGTCGCTTCAGTCGTGTCTGACTCTGTGCAACCCCATAGATGGCAGCCCAGCAGGCTCCCCAGTCCCTGGGATTCTCCAGACAAGAACACTGGAGTGGGTTGCCATTTCCTTCTCCAGTGCATGAAAGTGAAAAGTCAAAGTGAAGTCGCTTAGTTGTGTCCGACTCTTCACGACCCCATGGACTGCAGCCTACCAGGCTCCTCCACCCATGGGATTTTCCAGGCAAGAGTACTGGAGTGGGGTGCCATTGCCTTCTCCTGGGAACACCAAAGGGCTCTACAAACATAGCATCGTATCTACTAGGAACGAAGGAAAAGAGTGAGGCAGCTTGAAAGGAAGGTCTGAGGCACCTGGGGAAGCACCAGAGGCTGCTGAGGATGGGGCCGGAAGAGGGGAACGCAGCAGGGACCAAGCACAGCTCTGGGTGCCTCTGTGCACGTGCTCCTGGGTTTGGACTTGGGGTCCCTCGTGATAACAAGGTCCCTCTTCGTACCAAGGAGCAGGGCTCATCACAGCCAATGGACCTCAAGACAGTAGTTAAAGCTGAATGAAGGGACTTCCCAGCTGGCCCAGGAGATAAGAATCTGCCTTGCAATGCAATGGACATGGGTTCGATCCCTGGCCCAGTGTCCCACATGCCGAGGGGCAACTAAGCCCGTGCGCCACAGCAACTGAGCCCAAGCTCCAGGATCTGTGCTCCGGAAAAAGAGAAGCCACCGCAATGAGAAGCTCTCGCACCGCAACTAGAGAAAGCCCACGTGCAGCAACAAAGAGCACAGCCAAAAATCAAGAAATCTTGGGGGGAAAAAAAAACCCAGAAAGAAGAAACATTCCCCCAGAGCAATCTACACAAAAGGCACAGTTTGAATTGAAAGCAGTTTCGTTCCTGGAGATGTGAGAAACGTAGAATTGGCTCTAGAAGACGTAAGCCCTCATTTTTTTCCCTCCAGTCTCAAGCGCTTTTTTTTTTTTTCTTTTTAAGCTTTTCCTGGCTGAGACTGCTCCCTAATAGAAAACTTTTCTTCCAAATGAATGACCATCTGCTCCCTCTAGAATCTAAGGATTAGAGGAGTTCTGGAAACTCAGCACCAACACTCACACCTGGGGGAAATTCGAAAATTCTGCATCTGTTTTATCACAGCAGTGCAGGCTCCTAGAGTTGGCCCCGCCCAGCTCCCTGTCCTGACCGCTGAGTGTTTTTCTTTTTTAAAAAAGAGCTAATAGGAAAAATTTCACCAAAATTCTATACACCCAAGGAGCGGGTAGGGGCTGGGCAGATGCTGATAAACCCAGTCAGTTTGCAGTGTCAGACAGCAGTGAATAGAGGGGAAAAACCCTGCCTTACGTTTGGGGTCCTCCCTGTCCTCACCAGCAAGGCGCCTCCTCTGCACATGGGACACCCCCAAACGCCTCAAATACTAACAGCACTCAGCTTAGCCCAGCTGAGTGGGAGGTGAAGGAACTCTCTAGAATTGCTGCCATGAGGCATGAATGATGCATGAAAGGAACAATGCCCAGTCCAGCCAGGAGAAGAAAGACAGTGCTGTTTTCCATCAGCAGTGCACACAAGCATGGCCAACCCGTGTTGAGGGGGGCGCTCTGCGAGAGCTCAGATCCTCACTATCCCCTCCCATCACACTGGGGCTGCCAGGGTCATAGCATCACACATGGAGGCACACTCACGCACGCACACCACACACACCCTTGGGGCGCTCATCAGAGTGTGGGTTTAGACAGCAAGGGGCTGTGTGGGATGGGAAGAGCCTAAGGCTTAGAAATAACAGAGCTGGACTTGTTCCCAGGCTCCACTACTTCCTGACTACATGCCCTCCTGTAAAAGGGGGATAATGCCCAGGGATTGCAGTACAGACGGAAGATAATGAACATAAAAGGACTCATCCCCTTAAAAGAATGCGCTCCAAGAAGAGCGTCTCGTGAAATCAGCCCTGGACACTGCATCAAGTCTGCCAAGGCCGTCAACCTGCCCGGTTCCCACCCTGCAGAAAGAATTCCAAGTCTCCCACATTCCTATGTCTCCCAAAACAAGTCCCTCAAACCAGTCCAGGACAAGACAGACTCTCTCCGCTGGGACCATCCTAAGTGCGGGGGTGTGTGCAACAGTGACCATCTACCAAACAGGCTGAACTGCTAAAGGCTTTTACAATGAATCAGAGAACTCTGCAATACGATGAAATTTTAGAAGATTTATGTCTTTCTTAACGTGAACGTGTAAAGCTGAACAATGATCTCAGAGTGGGGAACGGTGCTCAGACCCATCTTCAGAATTCAGAGTAAATGATCAATCGCCACCGCCCAGCTTTTATGCTGCTTTAGAGTTCACAGCAGCTGCCCTTCCCTCCTCACTGGATAATCAGCACCAGATAACTTCTCTCCTCCCCGGGTCAGATCAGCCACCCTCAGGAATTAGCTAAGGGAAGACAGAGCACTGTCTGTGGACATGGTCCTGTGCCTTGGAGACCCGGACCCCTCCTCACACTGAGGGCACCAGAGACACAGACCCACAGAGAGAGAGAGAGCCCTGATTTCAAATTCCTAGTGACAGAGAAGTCTTCATAGTAATTAACCATCCTCCGTACACAAGAATGGTATCACCACCTCACAAGTATTAGGACATGAGCTTCGAATGGTTTTTCTGGAAGCACGCTTTAAACTCCATCCCCAGTGACAAGTCTCAGGGTGGTGGCTGAGCCCAGGGGGACAGGGGTGGTTTTCCACAAGTCTCAAGCTCCACCAGGCTGGCCTCCCTAATTAGCATCTTTTCAACAACCAGCCTAGCAAACCAAACAAAGGAAGCAAACTGGCCAGTGTTTTCATAAAATAAGAGCCAAACTGCACAGCATGGTAGACAGTGTGAAAAATGATGGAGTCCATGGCATCCTTGCAAATGATGCCCAGGAAACAGAGTAAAGCACACAGGCATGAACACACATGCACAAGCTCGTACGAGGACCAACGATGCTCACTCACTTTTATGTGGGAATTGCCTTCCGTGAAAGAACGTGGAAATCCTTTTAGTAGCTGAGTACTCTACAAGTACCAAAGTGGTGTTTTTTGTTGTTGTTGTTTTGCTTTTGTTTATAGTCACTAAGCTGTGTCTGACTCTTTTGCGACCCCATAGACTGCAGCCCACCAGGCTCTTCTGTCCATGGAATTTTCCAGGCAAGAATACTGGAGTGGGTTGCCATTTCCTTCTCCAGGGCATCTTCCCAGTCCAGGGATTGAACCCGCATCTCCTGCATTGGTAGGCAGGTTCTTAACCACTGAGCCAACCAGGGAAGCCACTAAAGACACTCTCACTCTCTCATGTTACAGGGACAGAGGCCTGTCCACAAAGGCCAGGTCTCCTGGCAGCACTGCCACTACCCTGTCATGTGACCACAGGAAAGTCAGGGACTTCTTGCCTCAAGTCTTCACTGATAAAAATGGGGACAACGGTATTCATTTTGAAGGACCGTCACAGGCGTTAAACTAATGTATGGACTAAACAGCCCTGACACGGTGCCTGACACACAAGGTTCTCTACAGCATCAGGAAAGCGCTTATTCACAACGCCCGTGTATCAGACAAAACCCTCTCCACTTCCAGTTTCACACGAACGACGCCCAAATTCACAATCTGGAACCAAAGTCTCTGTACGTGCAAACGGAGCATCGGCTAAACCTTCTGGAAGCCCACGCGTGCCAAGTCCCCAGACCCCGAGGCAGGTGAGCGTCCAGCTCGGAAGTTCTCCTACTGCAGGACTTACTTCCCCCCTGAACCCTGGTCTCCCTCTGATTTCCCTCAGTCTCAGGGCAAATTCAGTCTCTCCCTTCGGCTTTTTCACTTCTGTCCTAAAACCTGCTAAGTCTTCCAAGTAGCTCTTCATCTGCTTTAAAGTGTGAAAGTGTTCAGTAGCTTAGTCATGTCCGACTTTTTGTGAAGACTCCATGGACTGTAGCCCGCCAGGCTCCTCTGTCCACGGGGATTCTCCAGGCAAGAATACTGGAGCGTGGGTAGCCATGCTCTCCTCCAGGGGATCTTCCCAACCCAGGGAGTGAACCTTGGTCTCCCGCATTGCGAGCAGATTATTTACTGTCTGAGCCACCAGGCTTCACCTGCTTGGCTACTACCAATTCCCTTTTCCCACAAAAACCCTTGAAACACATTAGACTCTTGGGTAAAGGGGTTTCCACAGGACCACACCCTGCATCTCACACAAGTTACAAGGCCTAGCCCCCGGCCTGCAACTATCTCCTGCATTAGCAGAAGGCCTATCCCCCTCCTCCTGCTGCCCCAGACCCCTGGCCTTTCTGGACCCCTCCACCTCCTGGGCTTCTCCTCCCCAGCTCTCTAAGATGGCACCTCCTCTTCCAAGGCCTTGGCTTTGCTCTCTCTCCTCCTCCCTCCATTCTCTCCACCGCCCCTAACAGCTCAGCTCTGCTCCGATTCTGTCAATTCCGCATGGCTCCTACCTGCTTCTCCCACGATGCTCGACAGTCACCAGTGGCTAAACCGCACTCCCCACTTGAGCCTGTCATGGGCCTCCAGGCCTGCCTGTCCCATGCCACCCAGAAAGCCCCCTCTCCATAACTCCAGGCTGAGTTTCCCAAGAACCTTCACTTTCATGGGTCTCAGGTCCTAAGGATCAAATCATGAAGAACTGACAACACCTGTGAATTGCGAGCAGCAACTCGGGCTCCTGGGCTCATCAGAAACACCTGCAAAATGCTGTGTTCTGCGCCCTGTGCAACCAGAGACACAGGCATTAGGAGAACACTGTGCTCCTCTGATGGGCTACCCAACTCAGTGTGACAGCCAGCAATTCAATGTCAAACCGATGCTCTGCGTACTGCAGTGGGGAGTCTAAGTTTTTTTTGTTTTGATGGGGGTCGTGGTGTTTTTGCTTTTAATAGGACTTATCCTTTCCCTGGTTCGATCCCTGGGTGGGGAAAATCCCCTGGAGGAGGGCATGGCGACCCACTCCAGTATTCTTGCCTGGAGAAAGCCATGGACAGAGGAGTCTGGAGGGCTACAAACAACCCATGGGGTGGCACAGAATCGGACATGACCGAAGTGACCTAGCACGCAGGCATCCCTTCCTTGTCTCAGTCCTCACCACAGCCCACCTGGGATGATCCCAACTACAGCCTGAAGCCCACCCTCACCCCTCCATTGCCTTCTGGAATAAGGTTTCCTGCAGCACAAGTTCCAGTCTGTCCCTTTGCTCTGCCAGAGACAGATCCGCCTACTGGCTACTCTTTGCTGTAAAGACAACTGTGCTCTAAGACAAACAACTTATTCTTTGGGGAAAACAATTAATTTCAACCATCCCATGCGTCGGCTACAGCCATTTATTCACATCAGCTCACCCTCTGATATCTGACTTACACAAAAAACACAAAGACTGGCCAGATGACAACTGAATGAGGATGATGTATGTAACAAAATCTGTCCTCTGCTGCTTCGCTTCCTCCTTGCTGTTTTTTTAAGACAGTGAAATCTTTATGAGCAAAAAGATTAAGCCTTCCCCTCATCTTTAAGGACCATCTCTCCTGACAACCACTTAGCTGAATCCCCCAAATCTAGCCTGAAAAAACAACAACCGCACACTTCCAAGCGGGTTGCTCCTGGGGACTTTGGTTTAGAGACACACAACACCTGGAAGAGGTCAGTTTTATGGGGACATTTGGACAAAACGCCTGATTCAGAACACTGGCTAGAACAAACCTCTCAGCTAATCCTACCCTAAGAGTTTTTAGCAGTACACATTTTGGAATCTTCTCCGTGCCCCAGAACACACAATATGGATCTAATTAGGTCCAGCTGCCTTATGTTAGTAATAAAATTGAAAGAAAAAGAGAGGGAGAGAGAATGGGGGTGGGGGGCTTTGTTCGTCCCCTCCTCTGCCTTGCGATCGACCGCAAGGCAGGCGCGTCCCGGACGCTCACTCCAGACTCGAATACCCCGGAGAGCCTGGTACCCCGCTCAGCGCTCAGACTTTTCAGCGGCTGAGTTTCCATCCGCTGGAAGAGATTTTCTGAGCCGCTGGAGCCCAGAGATCCGACCCCACCCCTGCCCCAACCCCGGCCCAGTGCCCCCGCCCGCCCCTCCGCTCCACGACTTACATGAGCGCAGACGGACAGGGCTTCTGGTTCCAGCCACAGTTGTACTGAGCTTGGATAAAAGTCTCACTTCCCTCGAGCACCGAGCAGCTCACGTTCTTGTTCACGATGTAGGCGCACCAGTTCCTGGGGTGAAGGAGAGTCGGGGAGAGGGCACGGCATAAACCCGGAGAACAATGAGCGGGGGAGAGAGGGAACGAGCCTTCACGGCGACCGACCGAGCGAGGGTCGGGGAGCCTGTGGTCCTACGGAGGCGGGAGGCCAACCAGCCGACATATGGAGGGTGCGCGGGTGCACCTTTGGAGAGCAGGCACCTTAATCCGACAAAAGACGGACAGAAGGGCCCTCCTCCCCACGTCCCAGGGGCCCCAGTCATTCCCGGGGAGTTTCCGGATCGCCCTGCCCTGCGGGGCTCTCCCTGCGCCTC
>NW_011492730.1:1482730-1496467 GCF_000754665.1 Bison bison bison
ACCGCGGAGGAGGCGCCGCCTCGGCAGCCCGAGGGAGGACCTCGGCTGCGGCTCCTTGCCTTTGGCGAGCAGCGTGGGGGCCTGCGGGAGACCGCGGAAGGGTGGGTGGGAGCCCACGGCTCTCGGCCCTCCTGGGGGCGAAGAGAGGCCACGCACTTACTTGTTCCTGGCGCTGGGCCGTGCGGGGTGCCCAGGCTGCGGGCTGGCGTGGCACAGCCCCGCGCCACCCAGGGCCAGCAGTGCCAGCGCCCAGCGCCAGGGCGCGCGGGGCCGGGGCCGGGGCCGGGGCCATGTCGGCGGCCACATTCTGCGCGCGGCGGGCGCGCTTCGCCGGCCGGATCCGGAGCGCGGGGTCGGACTAGAGCCGGGAGGCTTCGGGCGGCCGGGGCGCGGCCGGAGAAGGTAGGAGGCTCAGGCGCTGCGCGGCGCCCTTACCCGCGCAGCGCGGCCGCCCCCTCCGGCTTCTCGCTCCCACTTCTCCTTTCCACCCCGTGCGCCCGCGCTTCTCCTCGGTCCCTCAATGACGCACAGGTCCCCCCGGGTGCCGCCCTCTTTATTTCACTTCCCTCTCCGGAACGTGACTCTCCCTCCGCCGCGTCTGTCTCCCGTCCTCTTGCTTCCCGGCAGGGGGTTTGGGGTGAAAGGTCTATAGGGTTTGGGAGAAGGGTCTCTGTTACAGAATTTCCAATTACTCATTCCTTTGGTCTCTTCCCAGAAGCCGGGCGACTCCGCCTCCCACCTTCCAGCGGGCGCGGCCGGCCCCTCGGGAAGGGCCGCCGTCGGCGACCCCGGCGGGGCTCACGTCGTGCTCGGTGCCGGCTTCCCAGGGCTAACGAGGGACATCTTTATCAGTCCTTCGTTTGACTCGACTCGGATTTCCTCCTCTGGCAAGACGCGGCTACTCCTCCGCACTTGAACTTCGAAGACTTTAGGGGGAATGAACGCGGATCCTCTTTTTCTTACGCATCCATTAAACAAGTTTCCAAGTCAACGTGCCAGGCAGCCGGGGATGAGGAAAGAGCCCCACCGCCGCCGAGCAGCTTCCTGAAGGACAGTATCAGACTCTAATGTACTCCACTAATTTCCAAAAGGTAGTCCCCAAAAGCCAAGTAGTCCTACAGCCTCTGCTTCTGAGGTCCCATTCTGAACTTTAAAAAATTATTATTAAAGACATTTACTCCACAATAATCACCTTTTCTTCAAAACAGTTCAGACACTGCTAGACATTGTCTTTCACGTGCTTGCATATTTTCTGCCTTTTTTTTTTTTTTTGCAGTTTCCTGGTTTTTTTTTAAATAAAAGATTATATAATGAACATTTCCATAGGTCTTAAATATTTCTTTACATATACAATTTCAGTTCAGTTCAGTCGCTCAGTCGTGTCCCACTCTTTGCGAGTCCATGAATCGCAGCACGCCAGGCCTTCCTGTCCATCACCAACTCCTGGAATTTACCCAAACTCATGTCCATCGAGTCGGTGATGCCATCCAGCCATCCATCCTCTGTTGTCCCCTTCTCCTCCTGCCCCCAATCCCTCCCAACATCAGAGTCTTTTCCAATGAGTCAACTCTTTGCATGAGGTGCCGAAGTATTCAGCTTCAGCATCAGTCCTTCCAGTGAATACCCAGGACATAGACAGTTTAGTCACTGTATAATATTCCATTTTATTTCTGTTTTTTGAGTTACACCAATCGCTACCAGGGCTTCCCAGGTGTCTTGGTTGGTAAACAATCCTCCTGCAATGCATGAGAGGCAGGCAGATCCGCTTTGATCCCCGGGTCAGGAAGGTCTCCTGGAGGAGGGCATGGCAATCCACTCCAGTACTCTTGCCTGGAGAATCTCATGGACAGAGGAGCCTGGCAGGCTACAGTCCATGGGGTCAAAAAAGAGTTGGACATGACTGAGTAACTGAGCATGCACGCTTGCTCGCAATCTCTACAAATTTCTTTTGGAAGGAAGCAACTTCGCAGAAGAATTGGCCATGAACTGTGATGGGAATCATAAAACTTTGTTCCTTACGGTAACTCAGTGAAGCCAGGGGGTCCATTTTATTTCTGATATGTTTTGATGGTATTATTGGGCCTTTTGATTTGCAAATAGGAGAAAGAAAACTCCCTAAGTAGAAGCTTTACAAGAGCCAAGCAGAAAAATATACCATGTAAGGACGGTCTGTCCCTGAACTCTGTAAATGGAAGATCATGCAAATAACGAACTGTTATCATCCGAGGCTTCAAAAGAGCCACCCCGAGGGGAAAATAACAGAATGGGATGAAAGGCTGCCTTGCGTAACTCAATCTCTAATTTCTGTGGGGCTTCTCTCTTTCCCATCCTCACACCATTTTTGTCCATAAAGTGTCACAGGGACGAAGCACCACACAGAAATAAAAGAGAGGGACAGAAGAGGGGGAAAATGGAGGAAACACACAATTTGTATATGTCTACATCTGACAGCTATCAAACCACAACTTCTCTTCAATACCCGTAATTCTTAAGCTTGGCAATGAGTCAGACCGATCATCACATCCAACTGTTTCATTGACTCAAAGTTATGCCAGGAAGCTGTCTTTTAGCACAAAAGTCAGAGGACCAACTTCTCATTGAGGTGACCACTACACTATATTTAATCAGTTACAAATGGCACTTATCAGTAAATAAATGTTATTCTGAGCATCTGTTACATTGCAAGGCCCCATGCAAAAGTCATGAGGAGTCACGGGTAAGCCAAGATAGATGTGGGCTCTGTGTTAACAGAACGTCCAGCCCTTCCTGTGCAATGAAAGATGTGATGTTTCTGATGTGCATCAGATAAGTGAGACAATATGTGTCCCACGTGTCTTCCTAGACACATCCCTACAGGCACCCAGTGTGGGGCTGCTCTGGGAAGAAAGAAGGCTTGAGGTCAAGATCCCAAAAGATCCTTTTCCTTTTCCGTCTCCAGTTAGAGGAAGGGACCCTTCAGACTCAGGAAATAGAGACAGCCTTCCAGAAGAAGCAAGGCAGAGGAGGCTTCCTGGGGACAGAGAGCTGAAGCACCTCAAGAAACAGTCTTGGGACTTTCCTGCTGGACCAGTGGTTAAGAATGTGCCTTGCAATGCAGGGGACACCGGTTTGATCCCTGGTCAGGGAACTAAGATCCCACATGGTGAGGAGTAACTAAGCCAGTGCACTGTAACTAGAGAATCTGTGTCCACAAAGAAATATTCCACACGATGCATTTAGTTGGTGCTGCGACTAAGACCCGATGAAGCCAAATAAATAAATATTTTTTTAAAAGAATAGAAAACAGTCTAGGGGCTTCCCTGGTGGTCCAGTAGCTAAGACTCCACACTCCCAGGGGGCCCAGGTTTGATCTCTGGTCAGGAACTAGATCCAGCACGCTATAACTAAGAGCTCACATGCAACAAAGATGGAAGATCCCCTGTGTCTCAACTAAGACCCAAACAGAGAAAGAAAGAGAGAGAGAGGAAAAAAAAGAAAGAAAGAGAGAGAGAGAAAAGAAAGAAAGAAAGGGTCTAAGTGGGCAGATCACTTGGTCCCAGCCATGAGCAGTAAAGTGAACATGATTAGCAGAATGCTGCAAGTGTGAATTCTTTCTAAGCCGCCAACTTCCTCAAATAAGCACTGGAAAACTGTCAGTTTCCTATTACAAGCTGAAGTAATTTATTCTGCTTTTAAAGCAAAAGTGCCCATAGTGATTCACATTCTTGATTGTCAGTGACTTACTGAACCAAACTTGAGTCCGCTCGCCCAAGGAGCAGCAAAGCCAATCTACTGATACTGGCTTGTGGCGAAGAAAAGTGTTAGTTGTTCAGTCATATCCTACTCTTTTGCAACCCCACTGACTGTAGCCCGCCAGGCTCCTCTGTCCATGGAATTCTCCAGGCAAGAGGACTGGAATGGGTTGCCCTTTCCTTTCTCCAGGGGATCTTCCCGACCCAGGGATCAAACCTGGGTCTCCTGCATTGCAGGCAGATTCTTTACCATCTGAGCCACAAACGTATACTGCATTTAGTGCAGGGTCAAGCAATGAGAACAGGCACCTGAACTCCTCTTTGGCTCTCAGGCAAGGGTTTTAAAAGCAATGTTTGGGATGAGAGTTACAGGATGTGTGCTCAGTTCGTGGACTTTCTTCTGGTTGGGTGGTGGTGACATAACAGGGTGAGGCATCAGGAATGTCAGTCTTCTGGTTCCAAGCAGACTGGGGTCTACGTGCTTATGGTCAGCACCCTCCACCTGGGTGTGCGTATGGGGGTCTTACAGTTTCTACAGAACAACTCAAAGATACCTTGTGTACATCCCTTGAGGAGGAACTTTGGACCCAGTTTTATCACTCAACCATTGTCTAAGCTATCACTACTTTTCTCGCTTGATGGCTTTGCCTTTGTTTCTGAGTTCCCTCACTTCTCTAATTAGTAACTGCTCAAGTCTGCTCTTGGAACTCAGGCAAGGCCTACGAGACTGAAGCCTTTTTCTATACAAAGAAGAAACGGGGAACACAGAGGGGCTTTTGTACCTGGGAAGGCATCACAGGATCCTGCTAGTTTCAAGCCCCACTTTTCTTGATATGCCTCAATCCTGGGGGAAACAGGGGTTGGACCAGAAAGGGAATGAGGTTGTGGATAGAGAGGATAATCATAAACTTAGCAGGGGAGCTTGGTTTTAGGACTCAGTCTCATTAACTAAAGCAAAATGCAAAGTAGAGCTATGTCATAAAACCCATCCCTTCACTACTGCTCTTGGTAAAAGAAGAGCTCACCAGGCTGTGGACTTGGGAGCATCCCTAGCAACCCAGACTCCCCCTTCAGCTGCCTGGAGGAGGATAGTGGGCGATCGTTATAGAGGCAGCAGGTGGGTTCATGGCCCCCACCCCACCATCAGTCATCTAGGCACAAAACACTTGATCAAGATGAATTGATTGCCATCTAGGATGTGGTTAAGAGTCATACGACTTAGCCTGGGTGTCCCAACCTACTTGTTCCTCATCTTTGTTTTCTAGAACTCAAATTTCTCCCCTGATTTCTCGCTGTTTTATTTTCAGTGTCTTAATTTCTTTGTGCTGTTTACTAATGATGAAAAAAGAAAGTCCCTGAGGATTAGATATCGTGAATAAATTTTGATTGCAAAGCATTTCTGACATAACACACCAAAGAAAATGTCTTGCACATTCTTGAGTTAGTGACAAAATGCCCTTCATCTTTTTCTGTTTGCTTGTTTTTTTTTTTTAATGCAGTTTGGTAAAGAAGGAGAGACTGAAATGTTTCCGAGAAAAATTAACTGGCTGCACCACCTGACTTGATCTCTGTTTTGGAATAGCAAAGTTTAGTTGATACACTTTTGTGTAACTCCATTCGACAGAAAGGAGAAGAGGGCAGCAAAGGATGAGGTGGTTAGATAGCATCACCGCCTCAATGGACATGAATTTGAGCAGACTCCAGGAGATAGTGGAGGACAGGGCAGCTTGGTGTGCTGTGGTTCATGGGGTTTGCAAAGAGTCAGACACAACTTAGTGAGTGAACAACAACCACCACCATTTGACAAGGCACCATCTCAATGAAGTCAGTGAGTCCCCAGACCTCAAAATCTACAAACAAGAGCTACTTCCTACCTTGTCAAAGATTTTGCTCAGGACTTCTCTGGTGGTCCAGTGGCTAAGACTCCCAAGTTCCCAATGCAGGGAGCCTGGGTTCAATTCCCGGTCCAAGAACTAGATCTCATGTGCCGTGACTAAAGATCCTGAATTCTGCAACGAGCCAAATAAATACAAATACTAAAAAAAATAAAGGTTTGCTCAAATACACTAAAACAGAAGAAAGAACAATTGCTCTCTTTACTTTTTTCTAACTACATATTTGCAAATATCCCATTAGATATACAGAGCTAAATATTCAAAACCTCTGTCTTCTGAACCCAAGACTGATATAATTTATCGATTGATTCAAAAGCACTGTGAAAGATTATGGCCATTATTTTAATCATCTGTCATTGGTCAGGTCACATGTATGCCTTCATACACATTAAGCTATCCCCTGAGAACTTCAAAACTGAAAAGTTGAAATCCTGCCTGAAGCCACACATGAGAGAATAATGTTTAGGAGTTCATGCAATGGACTTAGCACAGTGTTCAAAATTGGGTACCCTCACCTCCTGAGCAGAGTGATGAGGACAAATCGAAAGCCTCCCCAGCCTCCGATTGGTCCTCTGGAAATGGGATTTTTTTCACGTGGCTGTTGGGAGGATGTGCTGTGTTACCACATGTAAATCGCTGAGCAAAGTGTCTGGCACATGGTGAATGGAGGAGAGTTATTCACAATTGTTATTGTTACTCACCACTTCATTACTGCAACAAATTTGCAGTCAGGTCCAAGAGCTTTGTCTTGCTTTTATTGTGTCCACTGATGTAGAAAGCTGACCATCTACTGCAGTTCTTCTTTTCAAATAAGAAAGATAAAGAAATATATATCAAGAGTGCATGTACACAACTCAGAATGACTCTAAATATGATCGTCAGGAAAGGATATGGGGCTCGTGACTTCTAGCTCAGTTTTCTTTCTACCACTTCCCAGGAGAAAGCATATACCTCAGTTGGCTGTTTAGGAGATTTCTTTCTCTTCATTGCAAAGGAATGTATTTTAGGGCAATTCAATGAAATCTTTGGGAGGATTAATAACCTTATAAAAATCAACTCAGATCATTAGGCAATGCAATAATAAACTTCTTCTTATTCCTCAGAAAGATTAAGTAGTAACTAATTCCATATCCTTTAATTTTTTTCAGATGTTTCTTAGATATAAAAATGCTTCCTACAGCTAACTGTGGGCCATACACTACACTTGAGAACTCAGTGCTGTCACACTGATGGTGTGGTTTTGAACACATTTTTTTCTTCATAAGAAATAAACGACAAAAATAGACTCTTAGAATTTTGTTTCCAAGAGAATTATAATAGCTTAGGCAATAATGCCTTCATATATATGAGCCACATCAAGCTATATTGTCGAGTTCATCATTTATTTATGGAATGAGAGTTGATTGTTCTGGAATCAACAGAATGTTTAAAATAGGCAGAATGGGTTTGAGGCCTGTATAATAAATTGTTAAATTTTAGGACAATCTTGGTCCATACTCATGAGAATGGTATTCATAAGAAAATTAACTCTTTCTGGTATTTTAGATTGGGCCATTCTAAACCATGTTTCAAGTATTTAAATATAGTCAACTTTCATTTGGTGTAGTATGTTCTGTTAAGCTACTGCAAACACTGAATTTGTGAATTGTGAACAACTGCTGGTAGAGGAAATACAGGACTAGGAAGCCTCTGGTCACAATGCGTTTGTCAACCAGTCAATACATAACCTTGTTTTCTGTGTGTTTCTGTTTAAAGACACCTTGTTCAATATATATTATAGATTCATTAACAGTGATCTTTAAGTCAACACCAGTGTAACTCGTGCCTAAACAAAGCTTATCTCACACACATATTTTCTCCATAAGGCATTTCACAGCTGCCTTGCGCTAAGGAACACAAGGCAACACTTCATGTACTTGGGGACCATTTTAAACAACAAAATTACCAACAAAAAGCACAAAAATACAAAACACATGGCATTCAATTTCCCATGAAAAGGACACTTCTTTTCATACTTTTAGTATGAGACATAAAACAAGAAGGCAGAGCATTATCTTGTTGGACCTCAGCTGGAAACGTGCACAGTTGGGCAAGTTAATTTTTTTGACACTCTGCTCAAGTCCACCAATGATCAGAAAGTGCTACAAGTGTTGCTTTCAGAGTTACAAATAAATTTGGTGAAGAGCCAACTTCATAAATATAGAATCTGTAAATAATGAAGACTGTATTTCAACTTAAGTCTGGGAACAGTAAGGAAATACTACATTGGGGAATGGTAAAGGAAAGTTCTTGGAATTTTGTGGCCATCAAAAAATCTGTTGCGGACTTCTCTGGAGGTGCACTGGATAAGAATTCGCCTGCCAATGCAGGGGACGTGGGTTCAATCCCTGGTCTGGGAAGATTCCACATGCCTTGGGGCAATGAAGCCTGTGCACCACAATTACTGAGCCTCTGCTCTAGAACCTGGGAGCCCCAACGAAAGAAGCCACCGCAGTGAGAAGCCCCCATACAGCAACCAGAGAGTAGCCTCTGCTTGCTGCCACTAGACAAAGCCCACACACAGCAATGAAGACCCAGCACAACCAAAAACAAATAAAGAATTTAAAAAATTTGTTTCATCAGTAACCATATTGAGGAAGCTCTGCATATGGAACCCTGCCAGGCATCATGTGAGCCAGAGAAAAAGAGATTTAGTTCTTTATCATCTTAACTGGCTGGAAAGCAAAACACACATGTATGAAATGAGTCCACACGTACAAAGTAAATAGAACATAGCACAGTAAAGACACCGTGTATGAGGTGATGATGAAGAAATAGAGCTTGGGACAGTCAGAAAAGTTTGGTGTTAATTTGGAAAGACCGTGGAGAAGTATGGGTTTGAGTTGCTTTATTTTTCGTTTTGCTTTAATCAGCCATATTGAAATGAATGTGATTTGTAAGAGAGGAAGGAGCAATTAATGTGGCCTTGCACATGGCATGTGTTTAATCAATAAAGGCAAGGGCAGCTGGCAGAGTAGCCGGGCCAAAGTATGCGGCCTTAGAAGTAGCCAGGAGGTTGCAGGAACACGGATGGATCTAGAGATGATCATACTATGTAAGTCAGACAAAGAAAGACAAATATGACATCACATTCCACATCCTTATACGTGGAATCTAAAAAAATAATACAAGTGAACTTACTTACAAAACAGAAATAGACTCACAGATGTAGAAAATAAACTTAACGGTTACCAAAGCGGAAAGGTGTGGGAGGGATAAATTGGGAGTTTGAGATTAACAGATACACTACTTTATATATACAATAAATACACAAGGACCTACTGTAAGCACAAGGAATTGTAGTCAACATCTTGTAATAACTTATAATGGAAATGAATCTGAAAAAATATATATTTTATATATATATATATAACTAAATTACTTTGCTGTGCACCCAAAACATTGTAAATCAACTATATTTCAATTTTTAAAATTAAACTTAAAAAAAAGTAGCCAGGAGTTAGGTGAGGTAGGGAGGCTGGTTGGGATTGAGGGGTAATGAACATGAGGAAAGAGTGTAGGACATGTCACTGTTAAAAAGTATAATATAGGCCTGTGCAAAAACAAAACAAAAAACAGAAAAAACCCTCGATGACCAGATGTCCTGATTTGCCCAAGTCAGTCCCAGGTTACTCCTGCTGTGGATCAGTTAACACTGTTAATTATTTTTAGTGTCTCCTTTCATCTTCAAAAGTGCCCGGGTTTGGACAATAAATTATATGGTCACTCTAAGGATACAAAATGAACTGAAAACCACAACTCTGTTTAGCATAAACAAAGTGTTTATAAAAGCTAAAGAAAACACTAATAAATATCAATGCAAATAACAAAATCAGAAAATAGGAACAAAGCGAACTGCTGTCCTAACTTTACTCAGGGCAAGTTTCTGTTATTGGCTCATGCATTTTGGTAACTTTTTGAAGTTGATATTATAATTGAGAAGGCTGACTAGGCTCTGGAGACTTGGTTTGTTTAGTTGGTTGCTGATGAAGCTGGATATCTGCATGATATCCTTGGCTCTGTCTTCTCAGACGTAATCACTTTAGAACTCATCCCTGAGAGCGAAGGAAGAAAAACAGTGCCGTGGCGACATTCTGCTTTAAGCGCTCCGGCCACAGCTCCTTTAAATGGAGCAGACTAGGAGGGTCCTTCTCAAGAGCAGCTCACAATCTGAACCCACTGACATCTCTGAACACCTACTGGTTACAGAGACTAAAACAACGTAAATAAGTCGTGAGCAGATAGAAGTTGCTAATGTCTTACGACTAACGGAAAATACAAGGTGAGACCAGAGTTTCACGTTCAGAGAATGCTGAGGGGCCGAGGAGGAAAATGCCTTCGTTCTCTACAACATCCTCACATGTTTTCCTCCAGCTTTTCAAAAATATAAAAACTAAATAGTTCATTCCCTGAGCATTCTGAGGCTATGCTTTCTAAAGTGCTGTCTGGGGGCAAAGTGTGGTGCCAGGTTTCCTGGGAGAAATAGGAAGTGTTAGTCTGTCAGAAGTGTCTGACTCTTCGTCACGGGTTCCTCTGCCCGTGGAGTTCTCCAGGTGAGAACACTGGAGTTGGGTAGCCGTTCCCTTCTCCAGGGGATCTTCCCAACCCAGGGATCAAACCTGTGTCTTCTGCATTAAAGGCAGATTCTGGGATTAGTCTCCCAGAATAATCCCAGAAATAGGAAGGACACTAGAAAAAAGGCACCAGGACTCAGTTCCAATGGGTTTCAACCCTTTAAGAATCTTTACTTTCTCACTGGGGATTCCAACTTCACAAAGGTTTTTAAAACATAAATCCCTGTTGATCGTGGTTTTCTAATGCAATTTTATCAAAGCATGGCATTTTTTTCAAAAAATGCATAAAATATGATCAGCTCACTGAATGCAGGCGCTTACATAACCAGCACTCAGATCACAAAGCAAAACATGACCAGCCCCACTCAGGGCCCCTCACGGTCCTTGCAATCATTAACCCTTCCTTTCCAAAAGACACAGCAACTCTGACCTCCAACGCCATCGCTTAAACATTTGTTGAAGAAAAACTATTGATTTGTTTTATTTTGTTGGTAGTAGCTAGCACAGTGCCTGGCACAGAATACTTGGTGAATAACATTGGTTGAATGAGTGACAGAAAGCAGACAGGTGTCTAACTTTTATGACTGTGGATCAAATTAACATACATAATATATTGGAGCAAGGGGCATTAAACTTGAGTGAGAACTGGCATAATCTGGGGATGCTAACTTAGAATCAAGTTGAAAACTCAAACTTTGAACAGAAGCGTATGCTTTGGTTTAACCGTTTAACAAATATAAACAATGTGAAAACATCCTATCCCCTCTAAGTTTTCCTTGGGCCTTAGCCAACTCTGCTTACACCTCATCCACTGTAACTGGGGAGACCAACCTCCAGAGATCTTGTTTCTCTTTCTCACTTGTAAATGGACCCATGTAGCCAAGAATTTTTTCAACCCTTCTCCACCCCACTCCAAGGCCCCGTCTGTCAGAAAACAAAATAAGAGTCACACTCTCCCTCAGCTAAAGCATGTGATCTCTGGCCGGAGTGCCTCCTGCCCTAATGAATGACGTAATGAGGGGCCAAATAAGGTTTCAGAGGCATTGATATGTCGCCTCAGAATTACAGTTCTTCTTCACTGTACTGTTACAAAACTGGAACGAAGAACCTAGCCCTGCCAAAGCACAGCTTCGTCAGAGGCATCTGTCAACCATAGAGATAACAAATAAAAGGAAAATCCATTTTGAGCTTTAAACTGCTGTTCCTAAATGATTCCAAGGAAAACACAAATAAATTATGTCTTTAGAAGGACAGATCCACTAAGAAAAACCTCCCAAAGGTGGGGTTTTAAGTATTTCTTTAAAATATTTCCAACATTGAAAGGGAACAAGTCTGGAAATGGAAAGTACTTTGTTTAGAGGGTGATTCAGTCCAATGTGCGACTCCCTCCAGATATGTCATGCTTTATCACAGATGAACCTTCAAAGGCTGAGGTACAGAGATAAAGGCCAGACTGGAGAAACACACAAATCCACCAGAGCCATTTCGTCCAAATTAAAACTAGTCTTCAAAAACAGGAGCATGAAATCCAGAAACAAATCTCATTTGCCTAAGGAGGGAAAGCAGGTCTTTTTACCTTTTTTTTTCTAGTTACTTTGGAGGCCCTCAAGCAAATATCATCTCTACATAAACTGTTCTCTGTGTGGAATTTTCTCTATGCCTGGAGAACTTCAGCTTCACCTACAAGACCCTGACAGTCCTCGTTCATTCTCTGAAGCTTTCCAGGAGCTGGACTCTCTCACATGTTGCAATATATAACTGATAAGGAACGGATAGAGGAATTGATTTAACAAATCAACAAGTCAACAAGAAAGAGACAAACAATCCAATAGAAAAATGAGCAATCTGCCCTTCACAAAAGAGGAAACTCAAACGGTCAATAAAAAAACATGTTCAGCCTCATTAATAAATCATGGACGTACAGAGCAATATCTAAGTAATTAATGAATAGCTAATGCAAACTGATACCGCTACCACTACGCATTACCAGACTGACAAAAATCTAAAAGTCTGACAGCACCAAGTGCTACTGTGAACACAGAGAAACCCTACCTCACTGCTGATGGGGGTGTAAACTGGTACAAGTGCTTTGGAAAACAGTTCTGCACTACTTTTACAGTTGCACAGTCACATACCCTAAAACCCATCAACTGCACCCCTAGATGCATAATCTAGAGTTGGATGATAAACTTGGGGTTGCCAAGGGGAGAGCCTCATCATTCTCTTCGTTTCAACAAGCCCAGACTCAGCAGTAAGCCCAATGCCATAGTGATGGTTCTATCTCTGTGCACAATGACTGCTGTTCTTCTCAGTGAATTAAAATGGTTTCACAGAGTTGTGATTAGAAATAAAGCAACATGCTTAGCAGTTTCTAGGAATTTGTCTGTTTCATCTAGGTTATCCAACTTTTTTGGCATACAGTTGTTCATAGCACTCTCTTATAATCCTTTATATTTCTCTAGAATCATTTGTAAAGTCCCCATTTTCATTTCAGACTTTAGTAATTTGTATCTTTCTCCCATAGTCCACTGAGCTAAAGATTGTCAATTTTGTTGATCTTTTATTATTTAATTTAAATTTATTGTTTTAATTAGAGGCTAATTACTTTATAATATTGTATTGGTTTTGCCATACATCAACATGAATCCGCCACGGGTGTACACGTGTTCCCAATCCTGAACCCCCCTCCCACCTCCCTCCCCATACCATCCCTCTGGGTCATCCCAGTGCACCAGCCCCAAGCTTCCTGTATCCTGCGTTGAACCTGGACTGGGTTGATATTGTACATGTTTTTATACATGTATATATATACACATGTATACATATATATATGTATATATACATATATATACATGTATATATACATACAATATATACATATATATATTGTACATGATATTATACATGTTTCAATGCCATTCTCCCAAATCAGCCCCCTCTCCCTCTCCCCCAGAGTCCAAAAGACTGTTCTATACATCTGTGTCTCTTTTGCTGTCTCGCATACAGGATTATCGTTACCATCTTTCTAAATTCCATATATATGCGTTAGTATACTGTATTTGTGGTTTTCTTTCTGGCTTACTTGACTCTGTATAATAGGATCCAGTTTCATCCACCTCATTAGAACTGATTCAAATGTATTCTTTTTAATGGCTGAGTAATACTCCGTTGTGTATAGGTACCACAGCTTTCTTATCCATTCATCTGCTGATGGACATCTAGGTTGCTTCCATGTCCTGGCTATAATAATAAACAGTGCTGCGATGAACATTGGGGTACACGTGTCTCTTTCCCTTCTGGTTTCCTCAGTGTGTATGCACAGCAGTGGGATTGCTGGGTCGCATGGCAGTTCTACTTCCAGTTTTTTAAGGAATCTCCACACTGTTCTCCATAGTGGCTGTACTAGTTTGCATTCCCACCAACAGTGTAAGAGGGTTCCCTTTTCTCCACACCCTCTCCAGCATTTATTGCTTGTAGACTTTTGGATTGCAGCCATTC
>NW_011492730.1:1496567-1521820 GCF_000754665.1 Bison bison bison
CAGCCATTCTGATTGGTGTGAAATGGTACCTCATAGTGGTTTTGATTTGCATTTCTCTGATAATGAGTGATGTTGAGCATCTTTTCATGTGTTTGTCAGCCATCTGTATGTCTTCTTTGGAGAAATGTCTATTTAGTTCTTTGGCCCATTTTTTGATTGGGTCGTTTATTTTTCTGGAATTGAGCTGTAGGAGTTGCTTGTATATTTTTGAGATTAGTTGTTTGTCAGTTGCTTCATTTGCTATTATTTTCTCCCATTCTGAAGGCTGTCTTTTCACCTTGTTTATAGTTTCTTTTGTTGTGCAGAAGCTTTTAATTTTAATTAGATCCCATTTATTTTTGCTTTTATTTCCAATATCCTGGGAGGTGGGTCATAGAGGATCCTGCTGTGATTTATGGTCGGAGAATGTTTTGCCCATGTTCTCCTCTAGGAGTTTTATAGTTTCTGGTCTTATGTTTAGATCTTTAATCCATTTTGAGTTTACTTTTGTGTATGGTGTTAGAAAGTGTTCTAGTTTCATTCTTTTACAAATGGTTGACCAGTTTTCCCAGCACCATTTGTTAAAGAGATTGTCTTTTCTCCATTGTATATTCTTGCCTCCTTTGTCAAAGATCTATTTTGTTCCATTGATCTATATTTCTGTCTTTGTGCCAGTACCATACTGTCTTGATGACTGTGGCTTTGTAGTAGAGCCTGAAAGAACCAATTTTTGATATCAATCATTTTCTTTTTTAATATTCTATTTTACTTTTCTCTATTCTTTATCATTTCCTTCCTTCTACTAGCTTTGGGTTTAGTTTGTTCTTTTTTAGATCCTTAGGTTGTAAAGGAAGAGTTGATTTCAGTCTTTCTTATGTATTAATATAAGCATTTACAGCTATAAATTTCTCTCAGTTGTGCTTTCATTGTGTTTCATGTGTTTTGGTGTATTATATTTCATTTTCATTAATCTCTAAGTATTTAATTTCCTTTGTGTTTTCCTTGATTCATTGATTTTTTTAAAATGTGTTTTTAAATTTCCACAAATTCATGAATTTCTGGTCTTCTATTGGGTTGGCCAAAATGTTTGTTTAGAAAGATGTTAGAAAAACCCAAATTAACTTTTTGGCTAAACCCAATATTTCTCATTAATTTTAAAATTGAAATATAATTCATGTTCTATACAACTGATCCATTTAACATTAACAATGCAATAGTTTCAGTACATTTACAAACATGTGCAACCATTACCACAGTCATTTTGGGAACCTTTTTATCATCTCATGTGGAAATCTTATATTCTTTAGCTGTCACCTCTGGTATTAATTTCCTAGGGTTGCCATTATAAAGTACCAAAAACTAGATGGCTTGAAACAACATAAATGCCTCAGTTTTGGAGGTTACAAGTCTGAAATCAAGGTCCTGGCAGTGCCATGCTTTAAGAATCCTTCTGTTTTAGTCTGTTTAGGCTGCTGAAAGAGAATACCATAGATTGGCTGGGTCATAACTAAAGAAATTTCTTTCTCACCGTCTGGAAGCTGGGAAGTCCGAGATTAGGGTGTGGGTAGATTTGGCATCTGATGGGAACCTGCTTCTTGGTGGCTGTCCTTCTGCTGTGTCCTCATATGGTGGAAGGAGAAGGGGCTCTCTCTGATGTCTCTTTTATAAATAAGGGCACTAATCCCATTCACCTGGGCTCAACCCTCGTAACCAAAGATCTCACCTCCAAACACCCTCACATTTGTGAATAGCCTTCAGTATATGAATTTGGGGAGGGCACAAACATTCAGTGTCTGCCCCCTCCTTCCTCTTCTGGTTTCTAGCTGCTCAGTGTAGATGTGTATCCAGTCATCTTTCCCTGTGTGTCTTCTCTGTCTCCTGTTAGTGTCTGTGTCCAGAGTTTTCCTTTTCATAAGAACATCAGTTCCATGGGGGTTAGAACCCACCTTAATGATCTCATTTTCACTCGATTACTTTTTCAAACAAGACCAAATTCTGAGGTACTAGGGTTTGAACTTCAGAATCTTTTAGGGGCACACAATTCAATCCATATGGATAATTCTGTACCTTTTGTCTATCAGATGACTCCTACTCCTTCACACCCTTCCACCACTCTAAGCAACCACTTATCTTCCTGTTTCTATAGATTTTCCTATTCTTAACTTTCATAGGAGTGGAATCACAACGGTATGTGGTCTTTTGTGACTTACTTTTTTCACTTGATGTTTTTGTGGTTTATCCATATTGTAACATGTATTGGTGCTTCCTTCATTTTTTATTTTTTCCTGGTGGATATTAAAAATTTCATTCATTCCTTGATGGATACCTTTTAGTTATATGAGTCATGCTGTTATAACATTCATGTACAAGTTTCTGTGTGGACAAATGATTTCATTGCTCTTGGGTATAAACCCAGGAATGGAATTACTGGGTCAAATGGTAATACTATGATTAATCATTTGAGAAACTGCCTCATCAACACTGTTCTCCAAGGTGATTGGATCATTTTACATTCTTACCAGCAACGCATAAGACTTCCAATTTCTACATCTTCTTGACCAAGTTGCTGTTATCTGACTTTTTGATTAGCAATCCTAGTGGACATGAAGTAGTGTCTCAGAGTGGTTTTGTTCCCCTCCCTGATGAATAATAAAACATCTTTCATGTGCTTGTTAAGCATCTGTGTATTTTTTTTTTTTGGAGAAATATCTCTTCATATCCTTTGTCTACTTTTAAATTGAGTTTGTATTTTTATTATTCAATTACATGGGCTTTTCATATATTCTAGATATGTCCCTTATCAGGTATATGATTTGTAAATATTTTCCACCATTCTGCTGGTTGCCATTTCATGTTGAGAGTACACTTTGAAGCAAAATTGTCTAATCTTGATGAAATCCAATTATCCCCGTTTGTTGCTCTAGATTTTGGTGTCGTATCTAAGAATTCTTCACCAAATCCAAGGCCATGAAGATTTACCTCTATGTTTTCTTCTAGGAGTTGAAATTTTTTGCTTTTCTATTTAGGTTTTTGATCTTTTTTAAGGTAATTTTTGTACATGGTGTGAGGTGGGATCGTTTCATTTTTGCTTACTGTCCAGTTGATTCAGCACTATTTGTCAAATAGTGTCAAATATTTGTCAAATAGACGACTGTTTTCCCTTTGGTTGATTCTTGACACCCTTTATGAAAATCAATTGACCATAGAAGCAGAGGTTTATTTCTGAACTCTGTCTGCATAACTATTGCTTTTTATAATAAATTGTGAATAAACTAAAAAATATGTCCACCTACTTTGTTAGGTGCACTTTCTCTTAGCCTCTACTCATTTTTCATTCTTTTTTCTGTTTGAACTGCCTAGTCTCTTATTATTCTATCTCCAAGTCCACTAATTCTCTCTTCTGCCAGATAAATGTTGTCATTCTAGTGAATTGCTTATTTGTTATCATTCAAGTCCAGAATTTCTATATAGTTTAAAAATCTTTTATTGATATCCTTAATTTGACAAAGACATTGTCACTGTACCTTCAATTGCTTAATCAAGCTTTTCTTCAGTTCTGTGAACATCAAATTGACAATGGGTACTTCAAAATATTTTTCTGTTAAACCTAACAACTAGTAGTTCTCACAGGCAGTTTCTGCTGCCCTATTTCCAGTGTGGGAGTCATACTTTTCAATTTCTTTGCATCTCATAATATTTTGTTGGAAAGGGCAACATTTTGGATAACGTATTCCAACTTTGGGTACTGGTTCAACCCTCTCTGGGGCTTATTTCCTAAGTTAGTAAATGGTCATGCTCCTCTGTCCATGGGCTTCTCCAGGCAAGAATACTGGAGTAGGTAGCCATTTCCTTCTCCAGGGGATCGTCCCAACCCAGGGACTGAATCTGGGTCTCCTGCATTGCAGGCAGATTCTTTACTGTCTGAGCCACCAGGGAAGCCCGTTTTCCAGATTATTTTAGTGAAATCTACATCTCCATCCATCCTCCAGTGTTAAATTGGACGTTCCTCTTCAGGGAGGCACAGCTCCAGGTATGCCCCAAGTCACTTTGGGATAACAGAGGCGTTGTTGGGACTCTCTTTCCTTGACCCTACAATCAGATATTAAAGGTGTTAGATCCATGAATAGCTGGTTCATTGCTCTATTATTTATATCAATGTCCTAAAGCAAAAATTTTTAATCAGATTATAGCTTTTTTCTTGAGGGGAATTAAGTTTCTGAGGTTGTTCTTGTGTAGTCACTGTCGTGTCCGACTCTGTGACCCCATGGACTGCAGCACGCCAGGCTTCGCTGTCCTTCATTATCTCCCGGTGATTGACATTTGTTCTTTGATACTTGTTCCCAGTGTTTGATATTTAAAGACCCAAGGAGGGCTTCTTCCAGGTGTCTTATTCCTGAAAGCTAGCCAGCCTATATACTTTATCTTCATTAGATCCATGGACCTCTTCCCTATTTCCTATACAACCTCCATTGTTTTTTGAGAATTCTCTTTAAATTTCTCCATGTTGTAAACAAAGCCAGTTCCTTTGTGAAGCAATTAGGAACTATTTATCTCCCCTCCTTCCTTCCAAACAAAATCTCAGAGCCAGTATTCTGAAGCTGGGGATGATGGCAAATTTCTGAGTAACACTGTACTCTTGTGGCTAAACATGGTTTGGGGGGGGAGGTACTACTTGAGGTCCTCTTGGCTTACTTCTCCTGGGCTGGAACCACCACCTCATGGGCCGGAGGAAGGGCTATCAAGGCTACATTATTCTCAGCACGCCACATCCAGGGCAGAGCCTCCATCCTACAAGTGGGGCCTGGGAGGAAGGAGACAGCCCTCAACACTTGACCACACTGACCTCGGACTGAAGCAAAAGGCAGTTGTGGGCACAGTAAGAAAGCACTGAAGTCTTGCTCCTCCTGGCTGGGAGGTAGAGGGACAAGGGCGTGAGATTCCTGGCTGCAGCAGTCTGGACTGCGGCCTCCACCTCACTGAGCTGGGAGGTGGGACAATCAGGTTTGGTTTAAAATACCAGATTCTCAACTTTCCTGCAGAATTTTCTTATATTTTCTTGAATAGATGTTTCTTCATTTACTAATTCTGTCCTTAGAGTCTTAGAAGTTTTAGGTAAGTTTTTAAAAAATATTTATCGCTGTGTTGGGTCTTCCTTGCTGCACGAGTTGCAGTGCCTGGGCTTTTCATTTCAGTGGCTTCTCTTGTGGAGCACGGGCTCTAGGGCATTGTGGGTCAGTAGTTGGGGCTCACAGGCACTAGAGCATAGTCTCAGTAGTCGTGGGACACAGGCTTAGTTGCTCAATGGCATGTGGAATCTTCCCGGACCAGGGATTGAACTTGCGTCCCTGGCAGGTGGATTCTTAACCCTTAGACCACCAGGCAAGTCCCTAGAGATTTTAAATGGTTACTTTTAATACTTCTTACCAGTTACTGGGGAGCAGGGTCAGCAGAGCTCCTCAGGCTGTCTTAGCAAAAGTTGTACCCTGCACATTTAACTCTTTAATATTGTCATAGAATTCATTTTTCTTTTTTGGTAGCACCATGAAGCATCTTAGTTCTCAGATTAGGGGTTGAGCCTATGTGCCCCCGACCCTGCCCCTACAGTGGAAGCACAGGGTCCTAACCAATGGATTGCCAGGGGATTCCCCCACATTTAATTCTTAAAGCACAGGTTTAATTAAGACTGCTGAAAAACTTACTTGTACTGATTCAATATTTCCTTAAAAGCCCAAGGTCTTAGAGATCCGCTTCCAGATTATATCTGATTTTACTTTCCCTTGGACTCGAGTCAGTTTGAGCTCCTTCCAAAGAAACGCTGCCTTTTATGTCGCATTGTCTTCACTCGTAGCATTCTACTTGTCCTTCCCCAAATCGCAGCACACATAAATCCTACAAACCCATCAAGGTCCAGTTTCAGTGTCACATGCTCCATCATCTCCCTACAATTCACACATACCTCTCATCAGATGTAGTGACTGTCTGTATAACTGCCTAACAAAGGGAAGAAAATGACATCCACTGGAAATCTACATGCCAAACAACATTCACCATTCAGTTGTTTCATTTGATTATGAAACCCTACAAAATAGGTATATTGTTTTTCATTTGCTAAGTCGTGTCAGACTCTTTGTAACGCCATGGAGTGCAGTACACCAGACTTCCCTGTTCCTCCCACCTCTTGGAGTTCACCCAAGTTCATGTCCATTGAATCAGTGATGCCATCCAACCATCTCATCCTCTGCCACCCTCTTCTCCTTTTGCCTTTAAACTTTCCTGGCAATCAGGGTCTTTTCCAATGAGTCAGCCATTTGCATCAGGTGGCCAAAATATTTGAGCTTCAGATTCAGCATCAGTCCTTCCAATGAATATTCAGGACTGGCTTGATCTCCTGTGCTGTCCAAGGGACTCTCAAGTCTTCTCCAGCACCACAGTTCAAAAGCATCAGTTCTTCAGTGCTCAGCCTATTTTATGGTCCAACTCTTGACATCCATACATGAGTACTGGAAAGACCAGAACTTTGACTAGACAGACCTTTGTCAGCAAAGTGACGTCTGTCTAGGTTTGTCATGGCCTTCCAAGAAGCTCACTTTTAATTTCATGGCTGCAGTCACCATCCACAGTAATTTGGAGCCCAAGAAGAGAAAATCTGTCACTGCTTCCATTTTTTACCTATTTGTCATGAAGTGATGAGACCAGATGCCATGATCTTAGTTTTTTGAATGTTGAGTTTTAAGCCAGATTTTTCTATCCTCATTTTAAAGATGAGAAAAGCTGAGATACAGACAGGTTAAATAATTTGTCCTAGTCTTGAAGCTGCTGAGTTTTAAAGCCTAGATTAGCATAGGCAGAGTTTATACAATGTTTAACTTGGGGATCAAACATGTATGAAAATATATGTAAATGTTTTACTCAGCATGTGGTAGCTATTATCTCCTTCCATAGGTTGGACACACTGGTTTGCATATAGCAGATATATGTATCTGCTACATTAATGAATTTATGAATGTTCTGATAAAAACCATTCTGTATTTCAAACTAAGGCCAAGTACTTTTTTTTTTTTTTCTATTCCACCTGAATTCCAGGGGCTGAGAATATAAGGGTAATGGCTCAAAGGCAAATTTCAGCGAAACACTGAAAGGGAGAACTGATACTGGGATTCAAAGCATGTGAACTTTAACTGGAGCAGTAGAAACAAAATAAAAATGAAGAAAAAAGCCAAAGCAGATTGAAGAATATTCCAAGGAGGAACCAAATGGATTTAATAATATGAACAGGAGAATGGAGTAAAAACTGATTTAGCTGTATAGTCACTGAATCTTCTAAGGTCATATATATATAGAGAGAGAGAGGAAAAAAAAAAAAAGATTAGTGAAAGTTTTATGTGCTTTAATTTAGAGCTAGTATCTTTCTGGGAGCCAATTTGGAATGGGGACAAATTAGGCTGTTGTATTAACCAGGGTTCTCCAGAGATCTGGAAACAAGAGAATGTGTATAAACATATGGTGGGGGGTTAGTCACTAAGTCATCTCCAACTTTTGTGATCCTATGGACTATAGCCCACCAAGCTCCTCTGTCCATGGGATTTTCCCAGCAAGAATACTGGAGTGAGTTGCCATTTCCTTCTCCAGGGGATCTTCCCAACCCAGGGATCAAACCCAGGTCTCTTGCATTGCAGGCAGTTTCTTTATTGACTGAGCCACCAGGGAAAAGAGACATATTTTAAGGAACTGGCTCACATGATTATGGGGGCTGACAAGTCCAAAATCTGCAGGCAGTCTTCCCAGTAATCCTATTTATAAATGTCTCATGAAATTGGTATTTCATTCTAACCAATTGTTGCTGTTCAGTTGTTAAGTCATGTCCGATTCTTTGTGACTCCATGGATTGTAGCATGCCAGGCTACTTTGTCCTTCACATCTATATTCTACTATAAAAACATCAGGCAATCAACACATGAACATTTAACACAAATGTAGCCAGAGCTCAATATTATTATTAAACACATTAAAAAAAATGATTCTTTTGACTTTTTGTTAGTATTTGATCCAAGGACCATAGTTGAACTGTCAGCAGTTCTCCCTTTTCTTCTTGGCTGCACTGTGCAGCTTGCAGAATCTTGGTTCCCGACCATGGATGGATTTCAGTGAAAGCCCGGAATCCTAACTACTAGGCCATAAAGGAACCCCCAGCAACTCTTCATAGAAGAAATTCACTCTGCAAAATTATTGAAGAAGAGAAATGTGCAATATGATTAACAAATCAAGGCATATTTCTAGTCTACAAAAACATGGAAGTGTATTTTTTCACTGAATTTGGCATTCATTTATCAGTATATCGTAGAACTAGTGAAATCATAAGAAATGCAAAGTATAAGATTCATCTTTTATTATCCTGTCATTTCTAGCCCAACATAACAAATGGTCTTGTATAGTATAAAAGTGAACTCCTATTGTTTAATTATTCCTAATAAAAAAATTCAAATATTCATAGTGGATATCAAATAAATAGGTCAAGCAACATAATTCTTTATTCCCACTAAGATGAAATCAGACAAATGAGACATTATGTTCCATTTCGACCAAGAATTTCAGAAGAATAACTGACGAGACACAAGTGAAAAAGATATAAACAAATTCTACTAATAAGATTTAAATATGGTACTATACAAAAATTTAAATATTTTCTGCCTCATGCTATTTGTTACTGGACTGTAAGGAATCAGAACACTAGGAATTTCTATTATCAGACATTACTTTACTTTGAAATTAGGCTTCCTAATGTAAAACAATATAACCAATGTCTCTCTATTGCTTGTCCCTTGGAATAGTGATTCTTTAACATGAATTTGATTTCTCTCTAAAAGGGAATTAATTCTAACTAGTATTTTCAGAAACTCAAGTTATTGATGAATTCATAAGTGAAATAACTGCCTGCCCCAGTCAGATGTGGAGAAACTTCGCCTTATATTTAAGATTAGTAATTTTTAGGCCAAGAGTCCTCCCACAAATTTTAATGCTGCTGCTGCTGTGTCGCTTCAGTCGTGTCTGACTCTGTGGTACTTATCTCTAAATCTAAACATATGCCTGCTAAAATGTAACAATCTCTTTCTGAAGTGTTCAAAAGACATGCAAAATAATATTATCTTAAATTAACATCTATAACAGTAAATTTATAACTATATAACTATGAAATGATTCCATGAAAATGTTTAGCAGACATTAGATGTAGTAAAATGAGACAAATTAAAACTTTTTTACTAAAAGTATCTGAAAGTTACAGACTAAAAATATTAATCCTATCCATTTCATAATAACTGTAAGTAACCAAGTCATAACCTCAAAAAGTTAAAAACACTTAGAAGATGAAACTTATCTTTTTGACACTAATATTTAATAACTAATAAGTAGTTAGTTTTACTTAAAAGGAATCCACTTTTTGAAATCCACTCTTTCTTTTAACTAATTCTCATTACTGCCATTTTGCTTCTTTCTTTCACAAAACAGTTAAATGCCTTCCAATTATAAAGCGAGGTTAAACATCATAATAATTTACACTAAGGTAATTTTCATGGAACTTTAAATTTTGAAAAAGGAAAACACACCTATTCAACAGGAAGGAACAATCTTCTTTATTAACCTCACTGTATATTCAGAAAGGATTAAAAAACACACACATTTGCTGGGCCACAAAACTGTACCAAAAGTATTTCCTTACAAAATAACTACATAAACCAATAGTCCTGGACTGACAACAAAGACATATATCGACATACATTAGCATGAATTAATACACAATTCAAATGTTTTTGCAGCAAACTTCTAGCAGACCTTTATTCCCTTAATGAGGGAGTGTACAACTTCTTTAACTCTTTAAAAATAGTAATAAAAAATTACAAAATAACATAAATGTAGAATTAAGGCTGAGACTATATAATCTAGTATTAATAAAGTCAAACGATGTTTATAAAACTGATGCTGCTGCATATTATATATATATACATATATACACAAGATAAATCTTTAGAAATTTAAAATGCTGTCAAAAGTTAACCCATCAATTTAATATTTTTCCATGTATCTTAAGATGTGAATTCCGAGATACCTGTGCTTTTCTGATTTTATTCTGAATTACAAGTTTCCTCTCAATTTCCAATTAAATACCTAACCTCTAGAACTTTCCTTAGACACAACAAAAAGTTTTGTTAAATAAATTCACACAAAAGTAATAAAAAGGTCTGCTTTCAAGAAACAGTTCTAGCATATTCATGATAAACATACTGAAAAACAGTACATACACTTGTCTTCAGGATTAATAAATGCTATGTGTCAGCTGTGCAGTCACTGCTGTAATTGCGTATTTTCCTCTGACACATTTGCAAGATAACGACAACCAAAAGGCCTGACAACTGGAATAATTCCAGTAAGCCCACACTGTCCAGTGAGATTGACAAAACTGAATGGTTGCTTCCAGTCCTGTTTGGCTAAACATGGAAATGCAAGCCTAGGTTCTTGTATCATCCCCAGAAATATTCATCATAAGTCACCCTCTTGGTCTTCTGAAACAGAGCTGCAGAAGGCAGGGCATTCTTAGGGAGACTAATGGCCTCCTTTCTGTCATCTCTCACACATCAGTTTTGGTTATAATCCTGATCAAAGTGGAAAAAAAAACACAGTTAAGTTTTATATACCAAAGTTCTCCTCCCCTGTAACTCCCTCATCAGACCTCCCCTGTAACTCCTTCATCAGACCTGGGTGGTTAAATACGCAGTGGAACCGTGTTCTAGTAATTATAGTAATTCTTGGTATAAACAGACTTAATTAAATCCTTGTATGTAAGCATTTCTTTCACATGTATGCAACAAACAAAAGCTTGACAGCAAAGCAGAAGTTAACATATACAGAGGAAGAGATAAATTCTGTGTAGCATAGTTCTTTGGAGTGGTATATCCTAGATCCAAATTTTGCAGATTATTGCTTATTTTCCCCTTTCCTAAAATGAAATTACCATTTAAAAATTTTAACAAGAATTATAATGCTTATTAGAGAAAGGTCACAAAGATAAAGCAAAAACATTCAAAAATACTTATAACTCTATTTACATACAGAGGGTGAACATCTTAGTATATATTTATGCAGATATTTTCTTACTCAGATATATTTTCTTTTTCTTCTTGGGGGGGGCGCTGTGCTGGGGTCTTCATCGCTTTTTCTCTAGTTGTGGCAAGCAGGGGCTACTTTCTAGTTGTGGTACAAGGGCTTCTAATTAAAGCGGCTTCTCTCGCTGCTGAGCACAGGTTCTAAGGTGCACAGGCTTCAGCAGTTGTGGCACATGGGCTCAGTAGTTGGGGTCATGGGCTCAGTTGGGGCACAGGCTCAATAATTGTGGCACACAGCCTTAGTGGGATCTTTCCAGACCAGGGATTGAACCTGTGTCTCCTGCACTGGGCAGACGGATTCTTTACCCCTGAACCACCAAGGAAGCCCTATACTTTCTTTTTAAACAACAGTTCCCTGAACTGCCATCTCCAAATAAAAGACACACAATTTTGGTAAAGAGCTAATTTGTTATCTTTATGAGTAGAAAATCGATTAGAAAACCGAAGTCTCTACTGAAGGAAATGAGTCTACTGCATAATATATACTGCTAAGTATATTCTGTTGATTCTAAAATCCACATTTTCCTACATTTAACATCTCTGACACCACCTTATGTCATGAGTTAATCTGCAGTGTTTTCTTTCAGTGCCTCATGGAATAATGATGTTTTTAATAGTTACTGACATCTTACAGTTGATGAAATATGATATATAATCCCTATAAAAGCCAACAATATATAAATAGGTAATACACACACACTAATAATAACATATAAACACATATCATATGTTGCTATTTCCTACTGCTGAATTTGTTTTCCATTGTATGGATGAAATCACTATTTCAATATTAAAGATACTTTCATCTCAAATGCAGTAACATTTTTGATATAGTGTGAATTATGGAGAACAGGTAGAGACTGGGGATGAGGAAATTACTAATTAAACAGTGGTTTAAACTTTAAATAGAAATTTAAAGTGATATTAGATTTCCCAAAGATAAGCAGGATGTAAACAGGAAGCCACAGGTTAGAATACAGCAAATATGCGATCTACATCTTCTCACCTGCCACCACAAAGCTTGATGACAACAGCTTTTTTATGTTTGTTTTTTTGTGTATGCAAAAAAGCTGTACTGACAATATGGGTCTATCTCTGAAAACATTTACACTCTTCACCCTTGTTATTCCACAAATTTGCTATGAATTTTCTTGGTGTTATCTTCTGTCAGTCATTGTACTGGGCCTTCAACAGGCCCTTTCATCCCTGGGAATTCTCTTCCACAAGTTGTTTCTTCTCCATTTTCTTCTTTCTAGGATTCCTGATAGTCTGAATTGGTTCTCTACATCTCCCCCTTTCTCTTCACATATTTCCCACTATTTTTCTGGGAAGTTTCCTTTACGTTAGTCCTTTAAATTTTTTCCCCCTCCTTGCCTGGCTTCTGCTGCTGTCCTTTAAAGGGTTTAATTTCAGCAATGGGATCTGTAATCCTGTCCTGGCTGTATCTTTCTCCTAATATCCTCTTGGTTTCACAAATGTAACTCCTTCCACAATCTAATCAGAAATTACACACAGTTTTTAAGAGAGTTCAGCTGAATCATCTTCCAGGGTTGGTTTTGTTATTTATCTTGGATTTCCCCTCACATGTTGTTGACTCCCCTCATATGCATAATGACTCTCAGCTGTACAATTACACTTAAGAAAAAGGACTGTGCTGCTGGTCTGGATTTAGTCTACTATTAATAAAAATAGAACTGTTTTCCCATTAAGGCTGCTCTCTGAGTAGGAATTTTAAGGGATGAGGGAGCAGGGGAGTGGACAAGAAGGCTTTGCTTTAAGGGTATGGCTGGAGAGCCAACTAGCAGGTTGCTAGTGTGTAGATGTTGGCAACAGACAAGCCTCTAGGGCACCACCAACTACATTGGAAGCCATGATACCAACTTTTAATTAACTAATTAGCATTGTTATCTAACTTCCTGGTGAAAGTGTTAATACCTAGAAAAAAGAGAACAGAGCTCTTAAAGCCTGGGGTTGAAAACTTGGCATGGTCTAGGCTCTGTTTTCTCTCCTCTTCCATTTCGCTCCCTCCTGTTTTGGGCTGGACTTCTCTGACTGAGTCCAAGGTTCCCACTGTCTCTTGATTATTCCCAGAACCTCCTCCTTGATATTCCAGCCTTGTTTCTATCCTGTAATCCCCAGAAAACCTTAATCAAATGTGAAGGCAGAGGAAGACAGATTTGGACATGCAGTTTCTATTTATACACTTTCCTAAGAAGTTATAAGAGAATGACAAGGAAGCCGAGAAACAATGGATTGCCGAGAGAGCAGCCAGCAAGGATCCAGAAGACCTACAGGATTACTAGTAACAGTTACTAAAGCAGGTGGAAGAATACATGATCAAGTTACACAGTGAAGGAAAAAAGAAAGACTATTAGAAACTCGAGACATTCACAACATTCAAGAAACAGTCTAAGAACTGGATTAAAATTCAACATGATTTTAAGAACTGATTGTTTAGAAGATTTACTTGACCCTGATGTTTGGAACACTGGTGGCCTAAGTGGGGTCATGGCATTAGAATCTTACAGAGGGAAATGTAATCCTAGCGCACAACTCTGCCTGTATCATAGTCAGAGCCATAATAATATATGTTGCTTATCACTCAATAACTTTGAAAAAAGCACAGAGGTCTTCGTTGTTGGTTGCAAGAGAGAACGTAACCAAATAACCACAAGAACAATTTAGTTCAAAAGTCATTAGATGGGCAACACAAGATAGACCTCCGCACCAAGGTGCTGGGTGGACTGCACTGTCTGAAAACTGATAAAACAAGACTGACATACATAAATGTGTACCAAAAACAGAAAAACTAAAGCAGTTAAAACCAAGGCTGCCTCTGGGAACCAGGATGGGGTAAGGGTACAGAGGAACAAGATCTCATCACCATGAGTTCTTTTGATACCTGTGCTGTCCAGTCTGGTAGCCATGAGCCACGTGTGGCTCCAGAGCACTTGCAATGTGGCTAGTCCTAACAGATTTGCTGTCCTCTGAATTTTGAAGACTTTGTATGAAAGAGAATTTAAAATGTCTCATTAATAATTTCTATACTACTGGCAGTATGTTGCAATGATAATACTTTGTATACTGTGTTCAATAAAATATACTATTAAAATTTAATCTCGCTGCTTCTTTTAAAATGGTGCCTAGAAAATGTTAAATTATATGTGTAGTTCACGTTAGGAGAAGGCAATGGCACCCCATTCCAGTACTCTTGCCTGGAAAATCCCATGGACGGAGGAGCCTGGTAAGCTGCAGTCCATGGGGTCGCTAAGAGTCGGAGACGACTGAGCGACTTCACTTTCACTTTTTCACTTTCATGCACTGGAGAAGGAAATGGCAACCGACTCCAGTGTTCTTGCCTGGAGAATCCCAGGGACGGGGGAGCCTGGTGGGCTGACGTCTATGGGGTCACACAGAGTCAGACACGACTGAAGTGACTTAGCAGCAGCAGCAGTTCACATTATACAGTATACTAAATATATACATCATTTGATTTATATACATGCATTACTTTAATGAAAATACCATTACTATTACTAAATACCATTACTAACAAACTAAAAAAAGAAACTTTAGCCCATACCACCTCTGAATTGCTACAAAATCTTAATTAACAAGGTCCAGATCAATGGCATCGGTTGTGGTTCTGCAGTGACTGTAAGTCTTAACTGTAGTTAAGTCCATGCAGGAGAGCCTATGAACATGGACTTTAGTCTAAAACTGCTTGGCAGGAACTTCCTCACTTGGTCTCTTAAAAAACTGGAAAAATGTTCCCCATCTACCATAAAATACTTCTTTACCATTTATGGCAAGCCTACAGAAAAGCAGGAGAAATAATAACCTTTTGCCCTTTCTTGTTTTGATTTACTGTCACTTTTTTGTCTTCTAGTGTTTTAGAATATATCCCAGACATATTATTCAACTGTTAAATACCTCTGTACATATTTCTAACTATATATTTATTTTACTGTAAACTCTATGATACTGCTATACACAAAAATCACAATTCCTCAATATATCTAATATCCAGGTGACTGAAAATTTACCCCAATTTTTTCAAAATTGTCATCCTGAAGATTCAAATCCAGGTCCAAAGAAGCTGTACAATGTGCACTTGACGGTTACACCTCTCGGTTATTTTTATTCTATAACCAATGGTTCATCCTTCTCCCTAGGCATCTTTGTCACAGCATGCGGGCTTCTCATCAGCGGCGTCTCTTGTTGTGGAGCAAGGGTTCTAGGACACAACGGGCTTCAGGAGTTGTGCCGCGTGGGTTTAGTTGCTCTGTGGCACGTAAAATATTCCTGGACCAGGGATCGAATCCCTGTCCCCTGCATTGGCAGGCATATTCTTACCCACTGTGCCACCAGGGAAGTCCCTCCCTATGTTTCTTTTAATGTCACTGATTTATTAACAAAATCATCATTTATAGTGTCCCATTCTTGACATTCTAGATTTGGCTAATTGCTGCCTGGTGGCATCATTTAACTTGTTCCTAAATTTCCCTTCTTTTCTGTATACTTTTGCAGTTAAATCTCCAATTCATGAGAGATTTACACTCTAACACCTTAAGGTATCTATTCTATGCAATGAATTAACCTCCTTTTATTCATCCAGAATGTTAGCTGTGTGAACTGTCCCAGGAGTGTCATGGTTTTCTGCAGTGCTTAATTCCTGCAAAGAACTCCAGTTGAGAAAGACTGAGTGGAAGCTTAAAGTGATGTTTTCATTTTATCCGACTTCTTATACACTTCCTTCTCATATAAAGAACTTTATAAAGAAGAACTTCTATAAAGAACTTTCTTCAGTTATTTGATTAGCCAGAATGTTCATGTAAGGAAAGAATGAACATGTCTTTTCTATATGAATATATCAATGTTCACTGTAAAGACCTGGTGTCATTTTTTCAAGATACTATTTTGGGGAGAGGCATACTGTGGCTTCCGTCTAGCTCTCCAACCACATCTTAGGGGCTCCTCGCTTTTACCCACTATCCTTTAGCCTCACAAGCATCTTTACAGTTCCTCAGGCATGCCAGGCGTGTTGTTTTCTTAGTGCTTTCACGCCTCTTCTCCCTCTGACTATAAGCCATCCCTACAGAGCTGACTTCCCATCCTTCAGTTCTCTGCTAAATGCATCTTCCCTAACAGCCAATCACGTTCTCCCACTGTTCTGTATCACTTTGTGCTCTGTTCTGTTGTAAAAACTTAACATCATTCTATATTTTTACATACAGAAAAAGGTTTACTTTTTTGAACTGTCCCCCTTCGGTACAAGATTACAGACCTCCTATGGGGGCAAGAACCATGTCACATTTATTTACCCAGGAACACAGAGCACAAAATAATCAAATAGTTACAATAAATACAGACTATGTAGATGGACAGGGCATGGAATACCAATTCTAAATATCATGGTCTCAGTGGAACTCCTCCAAGGTCAATAGGAGAAACTTACTCAGGCAGACTCCAAATGAACATTCGTGAAATACAAGAAACCCCAGTACTATGCGCCTTTCTGTGGGATGGGCTTACTAGTATCTAATCTGAAATGGACAATTTTCTTCATTGAGTTAGGCTGCAGATGGCTTTGTTGGCTTCTTGGTTAGTTGTGCAAATGGCATGTGATTCTCCAAACAATATACTATAAGCAACTTTTAAATGAGTAATGTACGAGTGATTCTGCATAGTCTGTATTTGTCAAGTTGCTGAGCCTATAAAGCAGAATGTAATGTATTTGAAAGTTTTCAAATAATGTGCAAAAAATCATTTTAGAAAATGATTTTTTTAGAGTATCCTAGGAGGAAATATAAAATAATTCCATCTTATTTTCATTAGCTATCACTCAATTCGGTTAAAAAGAAAACAAAATTAATTCTGGTTCAGGGCAGGCAAGTAAACACCCTCATGCTCTTGTTAAAGTATGATGAGCCAAGAGCTTTGAGGGCACAGTAGCCTCACCTGTTTTGTCTTGCAGCTTCTCTTCTTATTCTCTTGGGAGGAACTGGACAGTCTGTCATTGGGTGAGGCAGTGAATCATTACACTTACGTGTGGGAGTCATTCCTGCAAAGACAGAAAGAAAACAGAAAATTAACTTTCAAAGGACCAGAATTATTATAAGCAATGAAAGCAAATACCTCTTAATTTATAGAAGAATAATTAATAAATAATACTGGGAATGCTTCTTATTATGCCTGCTGAGAGAATAGTTACAAACATTTGTCAGTTCACCCGGAGGTCGAGAGTGTCTATGATTTAAGTTCTGGGTCATTCACACTCTTTCTTCCTGGAGCTCAATTCTCTCCAATCATGCACACTATCTTCCTGCAGAGAAGGATCTCGCAAAAAGTACAGTACCTAGTTTTTGCTCTATCAGTTTGAGATTCTTTTCGTGTTCATCAAGTTCTTGTTTCTTCCTCTTCATATCGGGAGTGTGAAGGTACTTCAGCTGCCCATTAAGATCCTCGTTCACACTGCCCAACCTGCACACAGCAGTGCGGTACTGCTGAAGAAGATCTACAAAGAAACCAGAGATATTCGATTAAAACTACTGATATCATATCAAAACAGTATTTTAGGAAAGAAGAGCCAGCAACACTGAGTGTTGTGTTACAGTAACACATGGAGCTACTTTTAACGTTCACAGTAAACAAATGAAAGAAAAAAACACAGTTTAGATCCTGGCACAAGACTGGTGCTTATTAAATCTTAATTTTCTTCAGCTGCTTGACTTTAATAAATTTACTGTACAGGGAAAAGAAGATACAAACTGTTTGTAGGACATATGTTAACCTTAAAATGCATTCCACTAGCCCCTGGCATCTACCAGTATACTTTCTGACTGAATTTGACTATTCCAGTTACCTCATATAAGTGGAGTCAAACAGTATTTGTCTGCACCAATACAAATACTGTTTGAGTCCACTTATATGAGGTAACTAGAATAGTCAAATTCAGTCAGAAAGTACACTGGTAGATGCCAGGGGCTAGTGGATGGAAGAGAGGTTTGGAGCGAGAATGGGGACTTGGTGTTCAATGGGGACAGAGTTCCAGTTTAGGAAAGTGAAAAATTCAGGACATGGATGATGGTGAGAGTTGCACAACAATATGAGTGTACTCAGTGCCACTGAGCTGTATAGTTTAAGTATGGCTGAAATAGTATATTTTATGTAACAGAGGATAAGATGGTTGGATGGCATCACCAACTTGATAGACAAGAGTTGGATCAAGCTCTGGGAGTTGGTGATACACATGGAAGCCTTGCGTGCTGCAGTTTACGGGGTCACAAAGAGTCAGACATGACTGAGTGACTGAACTCAACTGAATGTGACTTTTACCACAATTAAAAAAAAAAAATTCACCTTCTCAGTCAGTGTTTACATCCTGTTTGATATTCAGTATTCAATCTAATTCCACACAAATTTGGGGTTGGGGGAAGAATGCATTAAACATGGCATTATTAGAACATCATTGCTTCCAACAGACATGGCCATTTCCTTAAACACAGCTTTCAAACACTCTTGACACTCAGCTTTCAAAAAACGTAACTTTCTTTGTTTAAAAACATATTATATTAGTCAAGTGTGAGACTGTTTATTGCCTTTTTGTATGAATTACTAGACACTATAGGTTAAATACACTGACTATACTTTAGTCCATGGGCTAAGAATGGTTTATACAGTTTTAAATGATTCCATTCTAAATGGTTATATAAATATGTTCATAACACCCTCAATTTTGTCTCCTGGCTCACAGGCCTAAAATGTTTACTATTTGACCCTTTGAGACTCTAGTCACACAAAAATGTTCAGTATTCATGGGAATGGGCATATAAACACCCATATGTTTAATAAATATATACAGTGGGTTTACATATGAACCTGTGGAAGAAATCAATTTAGTCAAGAGTATATGATATATGAGATTTTCTATACTTTAAGGATCAATAACAGTATTTTAAAAAAATATCCAGCTTTCTGGGAATGAGTAAGCACACACACACACACACACCTGTGAACATTATGAGCATATTCATGTATATTTAAATACGAATTCCATATATGTAATTCAGTAATGACAAAGTCCTTATGTGTCTTAATTCCTTATGACTTATTGAGAACTCAAAGGTAGCCACTAAAAAAAGTCTGGTTTTCTGGTTTGAAAGTACTTCTAATTTCATTTTTCTATGTGCATAAAATAGTGCTTATTTTCTATGTGAATAAGGTATAAAATGATGTTCAGACCCATATGTCAGGGATGCTACCTAACTCAGAAGACAATGTAAAAAAATTTTAAGTGATTAAGGGTTGAATCCTACTTTGTGAGTCCTTTTAAATACTCAAGAAACAATATAGTCAAAGGCTTTATATTAATCAACTTATTATTTATGAAACTGAAAGATGGAGTATTAAATACTTTCTATTAAATGGAACACTAACAGCAAATATTTTATGCCTAAGATGGGCAGAAGCAACTTAACTCAATATGCCTTTGTTGTTTTTGTTCAGTTGCTCAGTTGTGTCTGACTCTTTGCGACCCATGGACTGCAGCACATCAGGCTTCCCTGTCCTTTACCATCTCCCGGAGCTTGCTCAAACTCATGTCCAGTGAGTAGGTGATGCCATCCAACCAACTCATCCTCTGTTGTCCCCTTCTCCTCCTCTCCTTCAATCTTTCCCAGCATCAGGGTCTTTCCAATCAATTGGCTCTTCACATCAGGTGGCCAAAGTACTGGAGCTTCAGCTTCAGCATCAGTCCTTCCAATATTAGGACTGATTTCTTTTAGGATTGACTGGTTGGATCTCCTTGCAATCCAAGAGACTCTCAAGAGTTTTCTCCAACACCACATTTCAAAAGCATCAATTCTTCAGCACCCAGCCTTCTTTATGGTCCAACTCTAAACATCCATACATGACTACCGGAAAAACCATAGCTTTGACGAGACAGACCTTTGTTGGCAAAGTGATGAATCTGCTTTTTAATATGCTGCCTAGGTTTTTCATAGCTTTTCTTCCAAGGAGCAAGCATCTTTTAATTTCATGGCTGCAGTCACCATCTGCCGTGATTTTAAAGCCCAAGAAAATAAAGTCTCTCACTATTTCCGTTGTTTCCCCATCTATTTGCCATGAAGTGATGGGACTGGATGCCATGATCTTCATTTTTTGTAATGTTGAGTTACTAACCCAGCTTTTTCAATCTCCTCTTTCACTTTCTTCAAGAGGTTCTTCAGTTTCTCTTCGCTTTCTGCCATTAGGGTGGTGTCATCTGCATATCTGAGGTTACTGATATTTCTTCCAGGAATCTTGATTCCAGCTTGTGCTTCATCCAGCCTGGCGTTTTGTATGACGTACTCTGCACATAAGTTAAATAAGCAAGGCGACAATATATTGCCTTGATGTAATTCTTTCCCAATTTTAAAGTCTGTTGTTCCATGTCTGGCTCTAACTGCTGCTTCTTGACCTGCATACAGGTTTTGCAGGAGGCAGGTAAGGTGGTCTGGTATTCCTATCTCTAAGAATTTTCCACTGTTTATTGTGATCCACACAGACAAAGGCTTTAGTGGAGTCAATGAAACAGAAGTAGATGTTTTTCTGTAATTCCCTTGCTTTTTCTATGATCTAGCAGATGTTGGCAATTTGATCTCTGGTTCCTCTGCCTTTTCTAAATCCAGCTTGTACATCTGGAAGTTCTTGATTCAGGTTCAGCTTCTACTGAAGCTTAGCTTGGAGGATTTTGAGCTAATATGCCTTAGCAACTCCCAATTTTTTGATATGAAATGTAATTCCTATTTACCATGGTGTTTATAAAAAGTCTTTTCTAATTCACTTAATAAAATTTTTCAAAAGAGAAAAACCAAAAATTCATATTTAATTCTGTTTATAAATGATTTCAGAGCTCATACATTATATGTTGTTTGAAAATTTTAATTATATAGGAAAAAACTAATGATGCTTTACTATAAAATAGTGAAAAAATACTTTAAAATAAAAAATTAGTTCATATGAAAGGACAAAAGCTCAAATTACAATGCGTTCATTTCTGTATGCTATTTATTAAGAAAGATATATAGATTATTTCAATGTATCCAGGGAAAGAAACAACACTACTAAAAATAATACAAATAGTTGAAAATACCTATATCTGAAGAGCTATTACTAGACAAGTATTTGGGGTTGCTAAGGAAGCAGATTCAGAAAACTAAGATCATGGCATCTGGTCCCATCACTTCATGGCAAATGGATGGGGAAACAGTGGCTGACTTTATTTTTCTGGGCTCCAAAATCACTGCAGATGGTGACTGCAGCCATGAAATTAAAAGACGCTTACTCCTTGGAAGGAAAGTTATGACCAACCTAGACAGCATATTAAAAAGCAGAGACATTACTTTGTCAACAAAGGTTCGTCTAGTCAAGGCTATGGTTTTTCCAGTGGTCATGTATGGATGTGAGAGTTGGACTATAAAGAATGCTGACCGCCGAAGAACTGATGCTTTTGCTGTGGTGTTGGAGAAGACTCTTGAGAGTCCCTTGGACTGCAAGGAGATCCAACCAGTCCATCCTAAAGGAGATCAGTCCTGGGTGTTCATTTGTAGGACTGATTTTGAAGCTCAAGCTCCAATACTTTGGATACCTGATGTGAAGAGCTGACTCACTTGAAAAGATCCTGATGCTGGGAAAGATTGAGGGCAGGAGGAGAAGGGGACGAGAGAGGATGAGATGGTTGGATGGCATCACTGACTCAATGGACATGGGTTTGGGTGAACTCCGGGAGTTGGTGATGGACAGGGAGGCCTTGAGTGCTGCAGTTCATGGGGTCGCAATGAGTCGGACACGACTTAGCAACTGAACTGAATTGAACTGAAGAAGGCAGAAGCCATCTTCTCACCACTGGAGGATGCAAGCAGTTAGACAGGTAAGTAGATTTATTCAGTAGCATTTAGGTCTCTTAAAACTTTGTGTTCTGCATTGGCAGAAAACTGATAAATACTTGTAAACTGGGTAAAAAAAATTGGTGAAAAAATTTACTAGAACTGATCTGTTCCAAAAGCCTTCAGCAGGGGTGAACAGGAAGAAGGCAAGCTGAGAGAGGGGTGGGTGTAAATGAAATAGGGGTGGCCAGTAGACAGGTCCACAGGTATTCAATCTGCTCAATTTCCAGTAAGTATAAAACAAAACAGAACAAAATATCTTTGTCCTGAAAACCACAAACCTTCAATAATCTTGGTTGCTACCTCTTAAAAATATTAAAAATAAAAAATTAAGAATAGTTTTACTTAAAACAACAAAAAACCCAATAAATGTACAGAGAGGTTAAATATTAGTATTAACAAATTAAGCATGACATAATAAAACATAAATAATGTCTAGGCTGGCCAGGTGCATACTATGTATTTGGAGTATATGAAAGTGTTGAGACTGATGATGTCACAGTTATAAACTACACATTGATTACTTATTGGAAATTTTAAAATTCCTTTTCTTTCTTTAGTTGCTATGAACCACTCTCCTTTCTTACGGTCATATCCTGGCTTCTATAATGTTCGGAGTTATTTTATTTTTAATATTTAAAAAAAGTTATTTCTACTTATATGATCTCTACAGAAAACTCGGGCTAATACAGAAAAGAGAGAGATTGGGAAAAAACTGATAGGTTTACCACCTCACTTTTTTGTTTTCATTCCACATGTCTGCAGGTTTGATTTTTAACATGTGTGATTTTTGTAATTTTATTTTCTATGTACTTTCCAAATGAAATTTTAATAGACATCTCTCAGAATATAAATTCAGTTAAAGCATTTAACATTTCTTATGTTTTCCTTGAAAAACAAGGCTATACTATCTATCTGAGAAAGAAAAAAAGAAAGTCCTGCTTGTATTTAGAACTGTTTACTTAGGCTTCTTTCCTGTAAGATCAATTATTGGTTCAAAGAAAATGAGTATTAAAAACAATTAGTTAGAAAAACAAAAACACCAATTGGTAACATTTTCTGATTATAAAAGTGACACACACTGAGGCAGGTCTGGAAATATACAGAAAAGGGTAATGGAGAAGTAAATTATCTCAATTATGTATTCAGGGAAAAAATGTTTTATTTCTACTCTCTTGTGTCACTGGACAAATGAACGCATACACCATCCTGAACTTGGGAAAGTTATCTCACCTTTTAAAGACTCAAATTCCTCATCTGTAAAATGAGGAGAACAGCAGTAAATGAAATTGAAGTGATAAGCTTAATAATGTATGTGGGACGTAACAAGCCCTCCAACAGTAACTACTATTATTCCCTTGAAAATTGCTTATTCATGTCACCCATTTTTCTATCAGTCTTTGTCCTTTTTCTTGCCTTTTAAAGGCTGCTGTTAATAAGACACTACACCTTTGTCTACCATATATGCAATTTCCCCCAGTTTGTCATTTGCCCTTCTATTTTCTTCAGGTGCATTAAAATTATGCAAACTTAAAAAAAAATAACTATAAAATGTTTTCTTTTCTCACATCTGCCAGTACTTGTATGTCAAGAAGCCCATTTCTCCAAGGTGGGTGCTTCTATTTTAGACTGGCTGGTCAGAGAAGTCCACGAAGGTGTGACATTACACAATAGGAAAGAAAAGAAGCAAGCCATGCACATTATCTGGGGCAAAACCACTGCAGATAAAAGGAACAATAAAATAAAGTGTTACTGTCAAGATTAAGCTTTCTGATTTCTGTCCTACCGTGTTAAGAACTTCCTGAACACAGCTTCAGAGGTCACAGAAGTTTTCTTTGCCTGTGCCATTTTTGGAAACAGGTTTGCTATCAGTTTCATAAGATGGCCTGAGTGATCTCTATATTTATCTATATTCTGAAACAAATTATATTTGAAATTCACTCATGAAAAACCTATAGGATGGAGTTAGCTTTCTGAACATATCTCAGACAATGGCCTATATAAGTTTTCTGCCTTATTTAAATCAATTTTGTTCATTTGATTTGCAATTTTCCAGAATGTAGTTCATTTTATTTGGACATACTAAATGTATTTATAATATTATAGAAACCTAAGAAATCTCTGTCTGAATGTATTCTCAGAGCCATTACTTTTTGTATTTATTTTGCCCAAAGACCACCTTTAGGAATTATATATTATTTGATACAAAGGTTTTCTTTTTTCCCAATTCATTTGGCTGTACTTGTTTCTTGAGATGTATTTTTTCCTCCTGTCATTTGAGTTGAATGGTTAAATTTGTTTTTCTCATTTAATAATAAAAGCATTAAGCCTGTGGATTTACATTTGATCTTGGGTGTTTTCATGCCTCCTACATATAATGTGTAATGTTCTTGTTCTCTTTAATAGTTAAAACTTTTTTGAAAAAATAGTTGTTTCTAAATATCTACCTATTTGAGCTTACTTTGGGAAGAAATAAGTTATTTTTAGTTCTGTTACATTATATTAAAAATATAAGTAAATTTTGCTTTTTATAATTTGTAGTCTCATTGTAGCTGAGTAGCAATTTGATCAACTGAATTTATGACCATTTTTTGTGACGTATCCTATAAATACCGAAAGTACTGGTCTTACAACTTATTAGGTAGAAAATGTCTTGTTTTTTGACTAAGGACCTGTCATGGATTAATGGTTTCTCATAATAAGGTTTCTGTCTTTGTACAATCAGCAGTTTTAAGAATTCTGATTTTGTAATTTACTGTATCAAGTTCATTAACTTTTGGACCTCTAGTATCAAATATATCTGTTATCAAAATGAATTCATCTTTATGCTTTTAGTGCCATTGCCTTGACACTAATACTGCTACTTGTGATTTCCTCTAGTCAAGTTTTACATTCAGTTCAGTTGCTTAGTTGTGTCTGACTCTTTGCGACCCCATGAATCACAGCACGCCAGGCCTCCCTGTCCATCACCAACTCCCGGAGTTCACTCAGACTCACATCCATCGAGTGGGTGATGCCATCCAGCCATCTCATCCTCTGTCATCCCCTTTTCCTCCTGCCCCCAATCCCTCCCAGCATCAGAGTCTTTTCCAATGAGTCAACTCTTTGCATGAGGTGGCCAAAGTATTGGAGTTTCAGCTTTAGCATCAGTCCTTCCAAAGAAATCCCAAGGCTGATCTCCTTTAGAATG
>NW_011492730.1:1521920-1551893 GCF_000754665.1 Bison bison bison
TGCTCAGTTTTCTTCACAGTCCAACTCTCACATCCATACATGACCACAGGAAAAACCATAGCCTTGACTAGACGGACCTTTGTTGGCAAAGTGATGTCTCTGCTTTTCAATATGCATCTAGATTGGTCATAACTTTTCTGCCAAGGACCAAGCGTCTTTTAATTTCATGGCTGCAGTCACCATCTGCAGTGATTTTGGAGCCCCCAAAAATGAAGTCTGACACTGTTTCCCCATCTATTTCCCATGAAGTGATGGGACCAGATGCCATGATCTTCGTTTTCTGAATGTTGAGCTTTAAGCCAACTTTTTCACTCTCCTTCTTTCACTTTCATCAAGAGGCTTTTTAGTTCCTCTTCACTTTCTGCCATAAGGGTGGTGTCATCTGCATATCTGAGGTTATTGATATTTTTCCTGGCAATCTTGATTCCAGCTTGTGCTTCCCGTATAAAGGCTGTGGCAGAAGCACTCTCCGTGCTCCTGTCTTCTGCGTCCTGACCACCCCAGTGTCTTCCATGTGGCCCTGAGTGGCAGGCGGTGACTCCTGTCCTAGGACCTGTGACTACACCAACTTTGTCTGTCTGAGCCTCTCCCATGTATCCTCTTGCAGCTGCACCTGACTCTCTCATAAAGAATACAAAACAGCCTTCTTCCTACCATCTTTCTCAGTTACTATTTTAAACGTAGTTGGGGGCTGAAGTAGTAACCCCAAGCTAGATACTACCCAAATTCCTCAGCAGTATAATAATAAAGAAATAAACTGTGGTGTATTTACACAATGGGATACTATCCTGCAATTAAAATGAACTACAACTATACACACACACAACACAGGGCTGAACAAACCCAGACACAAAATCCATGGCTTGTATAATTCCATGTAGACAAAGTACAAAAATGGAAAAAACGAATCTATGCTCTTTTAAGTCAAAAAAGTTGTTATCCTTTTGAGAGGGATAGGGCTATGACTGGAAGAGGCCTGGAGGCCTTCTGTGGGGCTGATAACGTTCTGTTTCTTAATACAGAAGCAACGTTCATTTTGTGAAAAACGTGTATGCTTTGAAATGTGCACCTTTCTCTATGTATACTATACTCTAAAAACCCACAAAATGTGTATATTCATACAACAGAATATTATTCAGTCTTAAAAAGAAATTCTGACACACACTGTGACACACACAGAGTTACACTACAACACTGACCTGCCTGGAGGACATGACACTGAGTGACGTTAGCCAGTCGCAAAGGGACACTCTGATTTGACACATACAGAGGTTCCTGGAAGAGTCAAATTCAGAGACAGAAACCTGTGTGGCAGGCAGGTGACAAGAGGGGAGGCAGGGAGTTGCTGCTTAATGGGTATGGAGCTTCAGTTTTACAAAACGAAAAGGTTTCTGAAGACTAGTTGCACAAGAGTGTGAATGTACTTACCACTAGTGAGCAACCCATTTAAAAATAATTAAGATGATAAACTTTGTTACAGTTTAACTACAATTTACTATCTTGAGTTAGCAACAGACTACTTTTTGCTGGGAAAGTAGATATCAAGCCTATCAGAACTATAAAAAGTTAAAAGCAAACAACTCTTAGGTGATGGCCCATTTGGGACCCTGTAAAGTATAAGCACTTCAGAGCACGGACGTACAGACAATTGTATCAACTGACCAGAACCAGGCGACACAGCCTGCAGAAGGGAGGTCACATGTCACGCACACCAGAAAGATGAATCTAGATAGTTAACAACTTTGATATAAAAAGAAGTATTAAGGTCTGATGAGATACTGGTTTATTCAACAAGGCAATCTTTCCTTTATTTCAAGATAAGAATGAGAACAGGAGGGAAAACCTACTTCCTATATTTGTATTTCAAAACTATTTGGTGTTAGAATGCTGGAAGTACTGGATAAAAACATCTTATTTGTATCTGTTAATGGTTAAGTTTCAATGCTAGAGTCTCAATAAATAAGGTCCAAATAAAGGGTTAAAATCAAATGAGAAATTATTAAGTACTTATTTAACCTACCTATTTGCTCCCCTAAGATCAGGCACTGTTTCGGTACTGGAGCTCCAAACACCATTCCCCGGAGTTTATCCATTGGAGGAGCTTTATTCTGAAGGCCCCCAAACTTCCCATTACTTCGAATGCGATCTCCATCTCTGGTCAGCAGTGTAGGACAGTGTGTAATTTTAACAACCTATTGTAAGTAACAGGATATAATTAGTGAGTCTATAAAATTTAACTCAACTGCTCTAAGAAAGGAGAAATCATTTAAGGATTCTGAGATAAGAAATGACAATGATTATGGTACTATTTTTGCAAAATTAATTAGCTAGTGATGTGTAAGATGACTGGGGGGAAAACCAGAGACAGAGAGATGAATTAGACTGCCTCATAAGCGTTACCTATACTAGAACAGAGAAAAGACAGAAAAAGTGAAATTGAGATTGATGGCTTGATTGATAAGAGGAAGGAAGAGAGATGGACAAGCCAGAGACTTGTGTGCTTCTAGAAACCCAAAGCAGTATCCAGGCTGTATCACTTAGTTTAGTTTCCTTCTGTTAGACCTAAGTTTTCCAGATGCCCAAAGGGTAGCAAAAAGAGTACTGTATTAGACTTAAGAAAATACAAACCGAAGAGCAAAGGGATGAATCTTCAGAGGATTTCAGCTGTACAAAGAAAAAGAGCCAGTTATCTGAGAGCTGGGGAAACTAGAATTATGTAGTAAAACCTAAGACATGGAAAGGGAAGTAGAAAGTGTTAGTCAAGAATTAAAATTTTCAGAGAAGCTAGGGAATAAAAGAGAAACACTTAGATTTAGTATTTCATGATCTTCAGGAATATGCTTTCAAAAAAAAAGTCTAGGAGATATATACAAAAAATGTTCAAATTCACTGGTAATCAGAAGTGAAACTGAAATAACTTGGAGCTCAAATGAGAATTTTCACTACTTAAAATGTTAAAATACACACACAACACACACACCCAGGCAGAATGTTGGAGAAAGGGTCTCTTGTATTAACATTAATCTGCTTTGGGACAGCCCATCTCAGAGGAAACATGACAAGTGCTAAAAAGATTAACAATCTGCATGACCTAAAAATTCCACTTCTAAGAATATGCCAGAAAAAATCATCACAGATGTGAACAACGTAGACTGAAACATCCTTTTAATAATGAAAAGTATGAATTTTGCACATTCAATAAGTTACATAAAGTATGGCACATCCACGCAATGAAACAGGATGCATACATCAAAAAATGACTGAAAAGAAGACAATTTAGCAACATGTAGAAGCACCTAATTCAATCTAACACAGTAGATCAAGCAGTTTCTGAATTATAAAAGATTAAATACAATTCAATTTTCAAAATGAAAAGCAATAGGACATGTAACAGAAAATTATGACTAATATTTATTCTTTTGACATAATTCCAAGGTAACTGACAGATGCTTTCCCAAATTAGATACTTCCTATAAAATTTAAATAAAATGGAATGTCTACTTGAAGAAAATCTGTGGTGAATTCTTTGGTGAAATGAATCTTTTAGTAAAATAAAGTATCACATCTTACTTTCTTAGTTTTGGCTTGGATTTGTATGCTTTCTACAAGTGAACATTAAAAATACAGACTAAAAAAAATACAGACTGAATTCACATATTATTACCATATTATTATCATCCAATAATCATATATATAGTAAATCAAATAACTGTTATTTTAAATCAGATTCAGGCAATGATTTTACAGATTTAGTACCATCTTAAATAATAAACACACTCAAATTTCTTGTCTCCTCTTGTTAATGCACTGACAGTATGAGTTATAGGCCTGTGGTTAAAGGGACAGTCTTCCAATTCTCAAATGGCACAGAACAAAGGGGAAATGACAAGCTGCTATTTAACGGGTACAATTTCAGTTTTACAAAAAGAAGACTTCTGGAAATTGGCTGAACAACAATGTGAACGTAATTAACACTAGTGAAACTGTACACTTAAAAATGATTTAGACGCTAAATTTTGTTACATGTATTTTACTGTAATTTACCATTAAAAAAAAACAACTTAAGCTCTCACTAGGCCTCTGCTGCAAGGCCACTGCCACTGACCTGGAAAAGATCAAGACAGCATTTGCAAATTCAGTGAGTAAACAGAGCTACAGTTCTGGGCAGTACTTGCAACTGCTGGAAGGATTTAGCAAGGAATGGAATCAACAAAGGTTGAATCAGTATAAATGGCATGAAGAATTTACGAAGAGAAAACAATAAAAAGACTACTGAAACCTAATGATCTGACCAAGAGATGTCATAAAAGCCATTTCTTAGAAGAGTTTGAAAACAATATTTGGTAAGTGGAGTGATTTCATTAACTTTGGAAGCAAAGACATCACTATGAGGAACTATGCTGGAACTGTAAGGAACAAATGCTGTCCCTGCTTTTGTCACATATAGTCTATTACTTTTTTGAAGCTATGCATTGATGTTTTTCATCAGTTCTTCAAAGTTTTCAGCCATTAGTTCTTCAGGTATTACCTATGATCCTTTTATCCTCCTCTCTTTGGCACTCTGATTAAACATTTTAAAAAAAGATTTTTTAACTTTATCCTTAGTGATTCTCTATTACATTCCTTCTCTCTGGGCTGCAGTCTGGATAATTTTTCTGACCTATCTTTCAACTGACTAAATTTTCTATTAAGCTGTTAAGTCTGCCCAGTATTTAACTTTTATTATACTTTTTATTTTTAGATGCTCTTTTTGATTTTTTTCAAATCTACCTGCTCTTATATTCAACACTTTTTCGTAAAATATATTATGAAATGTATTTAAAATGTTTAATATTTTTATTAATATTTGTTAAATATTACTAAACGTGTTTATAACATTTATATAGTTTAAATGTTTTAAAATATTTGCTCTTGTGTTCAATATAAAAATTACTTCAGTTTTAAGATAAAGGTGAATAATTTCAGAGAGAATTTTGTTTGCTCTGATGACATATCTAAGGACACTACAAGTCCAGCATTAGATGAAATCAAATGTTTACCTTTAAGTATTACCTTGAAGACCATTCAAGTATTATGAATGCAGGTTGCAAACATACATGACAACCAATTTGTTAATGCATTCTCTAGGAAAATAGTTGTTTATTTTCTACTTAGTGCTAAAGTTCAAGAAAGGCAGTTTTGTTTCAGTCCAGAAATGCCTGGAGTTGAGATGGAGGAGGAAGCTCATTTCTTTTGTTCAGTCTTATGCCAAGGGTTAGCCCTCTTGGGGATTCTAATTTACCGGGAAAGAGGTTCTTCGAGCAGATTCCACATTCTGGTATGTCTTATCCTCTGAGCCTTCCAAGGGAGAGACAACTGATGCTCAAGTTCCATTAGTTTGACAAATATTCTCAAAGAAAAATTAGGTTTCAGTGTTACGTTCATCTCTCTGGGTTCTCACCTTCACTTAGAATTCTTACATTCTTGCCAGTTCTTACAGTAAGATATCTTAATGATATATAGCTAGAATCAGCCTTTTGAAATGGCCTATTAGTTCACCTCTGCTAGCACTTTCTTTGGCTATCTGAGTTGTCTAGTCCATTTCTGTATAACCCTCAAAGCCTAGCACTGTGCTAGTGATATGCTAGAACCAGCATTTACTGGGTCAGGAGAACCAGGTCCTCCTGAACGCCTCAGTCAGTAACCACACAGAGGCTGCTGGAAGTCAGCCAGGATATGAGTATTCACACTGCGGGGGCTGGCAAAAGCTACAAATCAGGGTCCCACCACTCTACTCAACAGAGCTGGTTATTCAGTAATTAACAGCACCTCACTGTGTCTCATACATTGTACATGTCCGAATAACAGACTGAACTATTGACAGAATCTACCAATTATTACTCAACTTGCTAATTCATCCTCACTAGTAAGCTACTCACCTTCTCCTAATAGATCATATATTGTTATAACTTCTAATGGGTATGATTTCTGACTTATAATTCAGGACATATAAACATGGTAATCACCATCGGAATATAGCAACTTCCTCATCCACAGCCATTTTCTGATACAGTATATTAGAGCCATTTTTAAGTTCATAAGGAACCATTCATGAAGACGCCAAATAGTTTTCCCCAATTAGCTCTTTAATTTTCAGTAATCTCACTAATTTAGCTCTCCTAAACTGAAGACACACTTACTATTTCTTCTAACTGGGCGCATAGAAAATCTGTTCTGAGTAGTTCTAGTTTTGCCATGAATTAGTACTATGACTTGATACAGAACCACTATTTGTTTTGTACTTAAGGTTTCTCATCTAGATTATTAGACTATATGATTTTAAGATATCCATGATTTTATAATACACTATTTAAGAGTACTAGATCATATTTTAAACTGACTTCTGTTTTCTCTTCAGTAACTACTCTCACTCATTTTCAGCTATAATATTTTGCAAGCCTATAATGTTTATATACATGTTTATCACCTGCTATTTCCAAGTCCCTAACACCATATTTATTAAATTTAGTACTTCTTCTATATCAACAAATTCAAGACCTTTGGATTTCAGATCCAAATAGATCATTCCTTTACTGAAATTTTATTCATTTCTTATTTTCTTATTTTATTCAGTCCTGACAACAGCCCTCTGAAAGGCCCTTCTTCACAATAGATTGCCTTTCTTTCCTCATGAAGAAAAACTTAAAAGTAATATAGAAAGGTTAATCTTTCTTAATAAATACAACAGTATACAATATATTCTCCCATCTTGTTTAAACTACATAAACTTATTTTCTAAAGGGCTTAATTTTGTACATTACCATTTTGCAGCTTTTCAACAAAACAATGTATTTTGCAAGTCTTCCTCATTAGGACACATCAATCTGCTTTAAATCTTTTTAATAGATACATACTATTCTACTGTATAAATTACCATAATGGAGTGGTGCAATCCTAACTGATGGCCTTTACCTGCTTTCAAAATTTCCTGATAAAAATTCTTAAACATTCCAGTGAATATTTTTGTGAGAGTATGCCTGTAAGATAAATTATCTTAATATATGATGATATAAAGAAGGTAGCATCTACTTTGCCTCTCCCATGGAAAGGAAAGAGTCTATTCCAAACTCCCTATTCCCCCATTTGGATCTAGGCTGGCCAGATTCTGACCAACCAAATGTACTTCCCGACACTGGGACTTAAGAGACTGTAACTTCTGTCTTCACCACTGTAATTTTCCTTCTTAGGACCCAGATGCCACTGATAAAATCCCCAGCAGCCACAAGGAGTGGCTTGTGTGGAGAGATCTAAGTCTGCCAGCCTATAACCCTTGCCGTTTGCCCAGCCAGTAGTCAGTTATGAATGAGCCAGTATGAATGGGAGATAAACTAAGTAGGAATTAATTCATTTTCAGAAATAATTTCAAATATTTCTAATCAAGAATTTGCTGAGTTGGACAGTTTTTCCTTCCCAGACTGTTTGGCCAAAAAAATGCTGTTGAAAAAGAAACGGAGAGCCTCCGGGCTAAGATCAAACCCAGTGCACAGTCAGTATAATGTAGCCTTGGAATCCAAGTCAATGAAGGATGCCTGGGGGCAGGAGGAGAAGGGGACAACAGAGGATGAGATGGCTGGATGGCATCACCAACTCGATGGACGTGAGTTTGAGTGAACTCCGGGAGTTGGTGATGGACAGGGAGGCCTGGCGTGCTACAATTCATGCGGTCACAAAGAGTTGGACACAACTGAGCGACTGAGCTGAACTGAACTGAAGGATGCCCCTACGTTAAGACCTCAGAAAGATTTAAGGCACTGTTTTCCAGATGCTTTTAGCGAGAAAAAGGTTTCTAAAAACCTTAATGGCGTTACCTCACACACCCATGAGGGGGGCTGAGAACAATGGTGCAGGTGACAGCCCCAGAGGTGGCTCTGGCCAGCTACAGCTAAATCACAGTGGCAAGCATCATCAGCTGCCAGCTGTGTGAGGGAGGCGCTTGGAGCTTTCACCATCCCAGTGCAAGTAGCCAACACCACTTAGAGAAACCCAGCAAGGAATGAGAACTAACATGCTGCTACTGCTTAAAGCCACTAACTTTTGAAGTGTTTGTTATGTAGCAATCGATAAACATTTATATTGCTAAATGCTCTGCAAAGTTATTATCAGATGCATTGTATCCCTTAGAATCCCTGTGTTAATGTCCTAACCCCCCCAGTTCTTCAAAAATGTGACGTGAATTGAAGACTGGGTCTTAACAATCAAATTAAAATGAGGTCATAACAGTGGGCTCTAATCCAATGAGTAGTGTCCTTAAATAAAGGGGAAATTTGGGTACATAAGCATAGATGCACACAGATGCAGGGAGAATGACCATCTGCCAACCAAGGAGAAAGGCATGGAACAGACTCCTTCCCTTATAACCCCTGGAAAGAACTGGCCCTTCTCACACCTTGCATTTGGATTTCAAGCCAGCAGAACTGTGAGACAGCACATTTCTACTGTTTAAGCCACCCAGTCTGTGGTACTTTGTTACAGCCCTAACAACCAATAAACAAGGGCTGCCTCAAATTGTGTTTCCAACGACATTATCTGAGATAACTCTTTTTCAATACCACCATTAATAGACATTGATGTGGAAACTCAGACAATTTCACAGCCTGCAAACATTTCATTTTAATTTGCATCTTGGCAAATTCATTCATATATTTTGCTCAGATTCATGCTGCTTATCAATTTATAGGATTTAAATTGGTGTTGCTGTCATTTGCACATGTATCTCAAAATAAAATTCTTTATAGATCTCTAACATTAAATTTTAAAACACACAGTAAAATTTGAGCTACAAATTAAAAAAGAATTCAAGTACATACCTCTTTTCTGTAATGATTGGCAGCATCCAAATTATCCAAAATAATAGTGTCTCCTAACAGCATACCAAATACTAAAAATTTCAACAAACAAAATGTTAAAATTATGGTATCTTTTTTGGTCATATTAAAATATTAACACAGTCTTCTGCTGGTAAGCATGCTGTTGTGTACCCAGAAGCTGAAATACAATGACTGCACATGAAACATTTGGAAAAAAAATATATAACATATTAAAAAAAAAATTTAACATATAGTATTAAAAAGTTTTCTTAGAAATAATGCTAACATAGGAATTTTATTCAATACTTTCTTCTAACAGGAAAAATAAGAGAAGTAAATATTAATACAACTATCGTTTATAAACTAAATAAGAACATAATTTTCCATAATCAGTAATTTAAGTATCTGAATCACAAGCATAACATATGTATAAAAAATGTCACAACTTTCTTACCTGTTTCACAGTGTTCTACGTTATCAGGAAAAGTCAACAAGTCTCGGGCAAAGACGGGGTCTCCAATGGGTTTAAAATACAATTTTCCATTTCGGTAATGAGGTAGAGGTCTAAATTTAAAAAAGATTTTAAACAAAATATGTAATTTATTATCAAAAAATACATATATGATGAAAAACATATGAATATACTGATTATCTCTGTGATCACAACTCCCTATGCACAGGTAATACTCCTAAATGCTTAACTGTTACGCCTTTGGAAATGAAAACAATATTTACCATTAAAAAAATATCTGCTTAGTTTTATCTGTCCTCAATTAGTTTGTAAAACTGATATAAACTAAGCTTTGTTTAGTTCTGACAAGGAAAGAAGAGATGCAGCCTCTCAAGCTGGCCCTAACCTAGAATGCCAATGATATGACTGTCTCATGCAGACAGTGGCCCTAGAATGGCTGAGGGCACGGGCAAGGCCAAGGCTGAGAACGTGGAAAAGCAGCTGCCCAGTACTCTGGCCACCTGTCCTCTGACACAGTGTACAGAATGAGCAATTGAAATCCAGGGATAACAATGAGATTCAAGAGATGGGGGCTGACTGGGGTGTCAGGGCTTCTCTGCCCACATAGGGTAGCTTTCCCCAAATTGTGCAGGTAGGAGTAGAGGGGGGAGTGGCTTTAAGAGCTAGTCAACTCAATCCCAGTAGGAGGCACAAGACCAGGAAGTAAGGATAACTAGTTTTTAGAGCAAGCATTAGCCTTAAATACCAAATTCATATTTTCCCTAAATAAAGGATTCTTCATTTGATCCTCAGGGATAATGAAAAAAAAAAAAAGATAGAAGACCTCCTGAAGGGAAAATTACTTTCAGAAAAATTATTACTCTTTTCAACACAGTTACAATGATTTGATAGGACATCCCATGTTATTTAAAATGGGTACTGACTGGGAGCAGAGTGGGAGATTTTAGAAGCAGAAAGATTTGAGTTCAAATTCCAGCTGTTTGCTTGATTTATGTTTAGATTACAAAGTGAAATAAAATGTTAGTTTAATGACACAGTAAGCTCTTAATTTATAGTTTCTATTCTCCTTCAAATCCCATTCCTACTCAGCTGTAGGCCTTGCAAAACTCTGTTTAGGAATCTGAGAAAATTTTTGGTCAATATTCTGTTATATATTTTAATTTTTTTTTTTCTTTGCTATCACCATTTTGCTTGAGTCTTTTAAGGCAGATTTTTAAAAATAGTCAAAACTAGAGTACACATAAAATACTTAAATGGCTAACTGGTTTGCATGGTTATTCCGAAAAACTTATTTTGAAAAGTATACGGGAAAACAATTCGAGAAAACAGATTTATATTAAAACACAGATGTAACATCCTAACTAGATGGTCTCTTATATTTCAATTTTGCTAATGGCAGTTCCAATAGAGACCTTCTCTACCTAAATGATGGCTGTTTATTTTTATAGGACTTACAATAGGACAAAAGACATTGATCTATACTCTTACTCCAAATAAAGGAGTTAAATAGTCTGTTAATGATAATGACATCTCACCATCCTTCCTGTTTGTTGTATGTTTGTATGTGTATCTGTTATATAAACAAATAACATTTAACTGGCAAATTAAACCTGGCCAGCATATGTGATGAAATATACTGTAACACTGATCTTAATGAAGATCATATTTGTGAGGAAGACAAAAAATAATGTAGATAATGTGAGTCACTTCTCTGTTTTAAGTACCTTTGAGAGAAATTTTAAAAATCTATGATTTGATAAAAAATAGAACAGGTATTTTTTTTTTAATCACTACTTGCATTTTTTTCTAACCTTTTCCAATCTGGAAGAGTCTTTTTATAAATAGAATCGAGGGGCAACACCTGCTGACGACCTTGGGTTTCATCATAAATTCGACGTGCAGCATCAGTGGTCAGGGTGACCACACAGTCCATGTCACTTGCCAGATGCCAAGAGATAACCATTGCAGCTCTATCATCTTCAATCTGTGCCAGGTGTGCAATCTAGAAGCCATTTAAAAAAATCAAGTAAAAAACTTCTAAATATATTAAATATTTTAAAAGTCAACATCTAAACAGCAAAAACACTTTATTTTGGGAAACATTCATATGAATTAACAAAAAATTCTCGAACTGTAGAGGCTTACTGGCTTAAATATTTTAAATAGTCTCTTATGCTATTTAATTTCAAAAAACCATTTTACAGATTAAACTACAGTAAATTTTGCCAATAACCAAATAAAAATATTTGGCATATTATCAGTTAGGTGATGTACCTTTTTTTTCACATTCATTTCTCTACTAGTGGGTATGTCAATTGTTAAAGCATAAAATACACTTAAACCTAAATATAGTTATACCCTTCTAAGTTGATCATTTATGCCAATGATTTTTTAGAAAATAAATCTAAATATCATAAATAAGAATAATTTCTTCCGTTTTTATAAATTCTGTAGGGCTCAGAATTAATAGTCACTCCCCTATTTACAAAAACAGATGACCACCAAACAACTGTATGGAGGTTATGTGTGAAGGGTACGGAGGTTATATATGGAGGGTACGGAGGTTAGGGCCCCGACCCTTTGATCAACTGGAAATCTGTATGTAACTTCACAGTGGGTCATCCATACCTAGCTTTACATCCAAGGATTTAACCATTAGGTAGTACTGTAGTCAGTATTTAGTTTAAAAAAAAAAAAAAGTCTGTGTCTAAGTGGACCCTCACAGTTCAAACCTTTGCTACTGAAGGGTCAAGTGTACAACCATCCATCTGTATCCACAGGGAACTGGTTCCAGGAATCCCCTTAGATACTAAAATCTGTGGATTCTTAAATCATTTATATAAAATGTCACAGTATTTGCATATAACATTAAGTATATTTTAAACCATTTCTAGATTACTTATAATACCTGATACAATGCAAATGCTATGTAAACAGTTGCCAGCATGTGCATGTGACAAACTCAAGTTTTGCTTTCTGGAACTTTCTAGAATTTCCCCCCTCAAATATTTCTCCTCTGCAGTTGACTGAATTCGAGGAATTAGAACCTGTGGATGCAGAGGACCCACTGGATTTTAGTCACAAGCTTGTTCAAAGTTTTCTTGCTCAAAGTCCAACATTGCTCAAAGCCTTACTCAAAGGCTTAATTTTTGTGGCTGATTTCAAAAGTCATTTATTACACTGGTATGGTCACATTTACCCTTTATTCTTACCTGATCTGGTAGCAAACACCTGCCCTAACAATGAGAATGTTGTGTCACTGTTAAAAACATCACAGTGTCCACCCTGTAGAGCAACTCCCCCCTATCTGCAGTTTCTCCTTCTCCATTTTCAGTTACCCAATCAATAGCAGTCTGAAAACAATAAATGAAAATTTCAGAAGTAAACAGTTGATAGGTTTTAACTGCACACCGTCTCAGCAGTGTGATGAAATTCCACTCCATCCTGCCTGGGATCCCCAACCACTGATACCATCATGGCTCCAAGACCCAGGATCACCCAAAGCCTACAGAAAACAAGACAATAAAATGTACTGCCTCGTAAATGGTTGAAGCACAAACCTTTCCCAAAACATCTCCACTGCCTTTAGTATAATTTGGAAGAGTACATGATCTTCTGGGTTTTTTCTTTAGTTCTTCCTGTTCTGATAGCTTTCTTTTCAAAAGTGCTTCAATGTGTGGCACCTGTAATTTATAGAATAATTAAATGCAAGGCCAATTACAATGACTCTTGTACAAGGTAGAGAAAACAGCAGAGAAAATTCAACAATTTGGACAACTCAAGTACAAAGTTACTACATTTCTTTTCTTTTGAGAATATGATCATAGAAATGTAAAGCATCAACCTCACTAATTCTTTTTTTCTTAGTTAAGAATTATATGACCTATAATAAGACTTATGAGTTATACACATAAAGAATATAAGCTCTAAAAAAAACTATTGTCTTTTGTCACTTACTCTCATTTTCTTTGCCACTGATTATTACTTAGGACACTTCAGTGCAAGTTCTCAACTTGGTGTATTATTAATATAACTTACTAGTATTACTAGATCAGCAACACAAACTGCAATTTCTCTGAAAAGAGCACTCCATTATTGTTAGTCTATTTCAATGTCCAGTAAGTGACTGGATTATAATTCCCATATGGCTTAGGACCCCAAAACAATAGTGTCAACATTCCTAATAAAATATGAATGATTAAAAACAAATTATAGGCTAGAATTAAAAAAAAAAAACCTTTCACATACACCTGGAAATTGTACCTGCTGTGTTGTAGAAATGTCAATATTGTGTTTTTTCAGTTCATTTCGCAACTGGGCCTCTTTTAATTTTGCTTCTTCAACTTGGCCTAAAATTAAAAATAAAAACTATCAATTTGTGATAGCTCTTATAATAGTTTTTGGAAAATGTTTTCAATCTCTTGTTTTTTTCCTTTTAATGATTGATGCTAAAATGAAAAATGATAACTATTATAGAAATCTTAAATAAATTAAAAATCTAAAATTAATGTTCACATCTAATATACAAAAAGAAAACACAAAATGAATGCAACTGGAGGTATTATAAACTGCAAACTACAAGTAATCTTGGATAAGTTATTTAATTCTAATCCACATGAATATATGCATAATTATATACATAATTACATAAGGATATTCTAAGAAAATAAGACTTTTTAAAGAACAATTTTTAGTACTACAAATTATGTATTATTTCATTACTTAGTTCACATTATCCTCTAAATATCCCTGACATGTGAAAAAATTTGACAAATGGAAAGCAATGATAGTGCACAACTCAGCAAACACCCTAACAGTACAGACATTATTAAAAACTTGTAGCAAATATGCCATGTATTTATTAAAAAATAAATTAGCTATTTCTCTGCTGCAGATGTTTGTAAATTAAACTACACACAGTCAAACTAAAACTTAAATTACACATCACTTTTTCAGTTAAACTGTCATCTAGTATCTTTTGCCAAATGCTAAAGCTAAATATAAACCTTATTATTATGTCAAAACCCTTACATTTATATAGATTCAGATTCCTAATAAAAATTGCAAAATGTTGTAGGTAAGCAAGCTATATGTTTATTTACAGACAAGAACACTTCACCTTAAGACTGAATGATGAGTCATATGAACCACTGCTGCTACCCTTCTGCTGCGTCCTGCAGTTCACTCCTAAGTCCAAGGGAAGCAGACAATGTTTGAGTCCCATGGACTCAACCTTCTATCTCACTGTTACCCAAAGCGTCATTTTCTAGCACTTCTGAACACAAAATGACTTACACTTCATCTCATCAAGAAGCTGTTTGCTGGTATCAAATAAAGTTCTGTACACTGTAATAGACTTGGATAATTGGTCCTTTTCTTTTGTAAGCGCTGCCATTTGTTGCTGCTTCTTAACATCTAAGAAAAACATTCAGATAATTTATTTCAATTTTTAAAATGTGACTTTTCCAAAATGTCATCACAAGATTAGATAACTAGTAAGCACCATTTAATGGAAAGCAAAACAGTTATTCAAAGTACCACAAACTCAAGAGTTTATCCTCTAGTTTCCTAGAAACTTACCATTGTAAAACATAAATGGTAGGATATATGATTCTAACGTTCTTGATAAAGCTGGCAGCCGAGGCTCAAACACAATAAAATACTCAGTACTATCCCTTCCAGGACTATTTTCTGCTAGCACTAGACTCTGTATAAAGAGAAGAGCAGTAAGGAAAAACCAGTTTTGAAAACGTATTTGTAAATACACAAATGTTATATATCTCATTATACTCTGTTTTCAAGTAACTGGTAAATTTAAAAGGCAAAACTGACTGACCTGTGAGGTTCATTAAGCATTCACTCAAACATCAGCAGCACCATCCAAGACATAAAACTCTTTGGTATTGGTTTGAAAGCCAAATTATCTTATCAATAAATAGCTTATGCAAAAATTATATACTATAGAAAACTACGAGAAAAAGTATCTTCCAGACCAGAAATAACAATGGCTTCTTATATCTTGACCAGAAATGGCTTGATTTCTATCTTTAAGTTGAAGCAGTGTGAAACAACTGATGGTGCGAAAGTTATAAAAATAATCACAAAGAAATACACAAAGCCCAGCGCTGAGTTTAAGTTACGCTGTTACCATGGAAGCAGACCCATCAGTCCCAGGTGACCAAACAAGAGGTCCTGAAAAGCTCTAAAGATTTGGGCTTTTTAATGTATTTTTCTTCATTAATGCAAACACACAAAAACTCCTGATATATTTTATAGCATATGGCTAGTAAATAATGCAATACAAATATCTATATCCTAAATAATCTTTTCGGTCTTACATGGAAACAATGGGTACTAGCTGTTTTGTTTTTTTAGACCATAGTAATCAAGTTCAGAGAAATAAAATTTTTAAAAATCTAAATCAACAGAACACCACAGAACAATCCACGAAATAATAAAATAAGTCTATCATTAAACCAATGCCCAATCCCACTTGGTTTCTGAAAGCCGTTTTCAATGTACGTATATGAATATAAACACAAAAATAAAACTTCTTACACTTAAAATATGACAAACTTTACTGTAGCAATTTGCTTTCAGCACTAATTTTGATTTTAATTTGATTGCAAACAATTCAAGTAAATGTTTAGTTACCAATATTTTACATTTATGCAAAGTATAGATATAATATTCTTTCACTGGGTGATGAACATTTTAGTAAAAAATTTTAGCTAGTACTTATAATACAGCAAAGAAAGAACCTTTATATACCTCTTGGTGTGTTCTCTAGATTAGCCAAAGAAATATAATGACTTGTTAAAAGTTTAATAGGTAGTATCAAATTTCTCTTGAAAATGACTACATCAAATTATCCTCTCATCATTAGTGTGTAATATCCAGTTCCCCTGATGCTTGGCTAACATTTATCATCAATTTTTTTTTAATAAAAAAAAAATGTATTAAAAACAACCAGTCATTACTGTTTTAACTAGCATTTCCCAGATTACTACTGAAGTCATGCTTCTTGTTCATTAGTTATCTATAGCTTCTCTTCCACTAACTGCCTGTTTATATTCGTTATCATTTATTTTTCTACTAAATTGTCTTTTTTCTTATTGATTTGCAGGAAGTTCTTCAGAATATTTTTAAAATATGTTCAATATACTGTACTAATACATTATTATACAAAAACATTATTAATCTTCTATTTATGTAATTAAATATAAAATCTTATCCTTGATGTCTTATTTAAGGAGGCCTTTTCTATCTCAAAGTTTTACAGTTTGTAATGTGTTCAGTTTACCAAAATCCATGGAATAACAGAATTGAAGAGAACTGAAGAGTCCAAAACTGGATTCATATACAAATGGCAACTTGAAATGCAAGCAATGGACAAATACACAGCAGAGTAAAATGTAGATCAAGAAGGCAAATGATAAAGAATTTGAATAACACAATTAACAAACATGAATAATTATAAATTTAGATTAAAGCTTTAAAGAAAGCAGTATACATTCTTTTCTAACAAACGGGAACATTTACAAATGACTATGTTCTAGACCCAGTGTCTCTTAAATGTCCCTAATGACAAGAACCACCTGCACAGATCAGATCCGATTCCACAGCCCTGCCCCAGACCTACCAAATTAATACATGGTCAGGAGCCAAGTAGGACCTGAGAGATTTCTGCTTCTTCAACATGATACTAGGAACCTCTAGTGGAAATTCACATGCATGACACGAAGCTGACAGAACATGTAGCTGTGGGAGAATAGTTTATGTCACCGTCCCAACCTCAGAAATGCGTACAGCAGGGTAACCAAATGCCTGTAACTGTGGCCAAGGAAACAGGACAGTGGTAACCTGGATACAGGCAGTGGGCACCTGTGTTCTTCCAATGCAAATCGACTCTGCATGTTCAAAATGTCTTCCCTGCCCTTCTGTTTTTAAACTTGTGGTTTCATTACCCAATCTTTGTTAGAGTGTAAGAAAATTTCACTTTATCCTCAACCATGATAAAAATAAAAGAACAAGGGTAAATATAAGTAGCAACTGACACTTGCCCTCAATGTCAAGGAATGAAAAGCAGCAGCATGGATGCAGCTGACTGGAAAATCCTACTACCTGAAGAGAACCTTGGCCCAGTACTGCCAAGTCTTTCGAATTCTCCAAATAAACCAGGAATCTAGAGATGTTCAGCTTGTTCGTTGGTCTGGCAAAGACCATTACGGCATTACAGAAAAAGATCTCTTTCTGAAAATTCATGAATTTTTAAAGTGTTGAAAACTAATTAAAATGGAAATGCTGTGATGGTCAGTCTTTGCCAGACCAACCAAGAAGTCGAACTGTAGACCAGGTGCAAGATGGCAGATTCCCCAATTGTTAGCCTAATATCGTTAAAACAATGTGAAGAAAGCTGATGCAAACACTGCTGATAAAACTCTGCAAAGAAAAGTAGATTTCACTTTAGGATTGATCAAATAAATTATAACCATCAACACAACAATGTAGATTTATTCTCGAGATAAAGATATATGTATGAATGTCAGAGTTGGACCATAAAGAAAGCTGAGGCCAAAGAATTGATGCTTTTAAACTGTAGTGTTGGAGAAGACTCTTGAGAGTCTCCTTAGACTGCAAGGAGATTAAACCAGTCAAGTGCAAAGGAAATCAGTCCTGAATAGTCACTGGAAGGACTGATGATGAAGCTCTAAGACTTTGGTCACCTGATGTGAAGAACTGACTCACTGTAAAAGACCCTGATGCTGGGAAAGATTGAAGGCAGGAGAAGGGGATGACAGGATTGGATGGCATCACCGACTTAATGAACATGAGTCTGAAAAAGCTCCGGGAGTTGGTGATGGACAGGGAAGCTTGGCACACTGCAGTCCATGGGGTCACAGTCAGACACAAGTGAGCGACTGAACTGAACTGACAGATATATAGCAAGGATGTGCGAAATGAGAAAAGATTTCATTAAAGTAGAGTTCTATTATATTAATGAAACTTTACACCCTCCTCCATGTCTATATAAATCACATTCATAGGACATCCATGCAGTGTTAGTGTATATACAGAAAAGTGTGGAAGATTATACACTGAATTGCTAATCGTCAGTATCTCTGAATGGTGACAGTGCAGTGATTATTTTTTTATGTTCTCTCACTGGGTATGCTTTATATAAGCAAGCTATTTCCATTTTGGAAAAAAAAAAGAATGACAAAGATAAGCTAGTTTTACTAAACTTTTCTAGATATGTGTACATTTTACCTGGGCTATGTTTGATTCTATTTCTATCCACAGGATGCTGGCTTTTCAATGAAACATGATTATACTGTCAGTGAAGTTAAAACAATCCAGTCACAGAAAACAGTCATCCACAGGGAAAAAGAAAAATAGGGTCTTTTTAACAGTAACAATGATAGTGGGTTCAATGTATAATAGCTCAGAACAAAAATCAAAATATCTGACTTTCCAATTTAATGCTATAATTAGAATATCATCATAGCTATACACACAAAATAACAAGTATAATAATATTGTGGTTTAAACTATTAAATACCAAAACCTTATCTACTAGAAGACAAAAATATTACCGTGATTTCAGCTGAACCTTTCACAAAGGGAAATTCAAGTGTTCTAATTTTCCCATTAAACAGAGGTATGTCATCTTCCTCATTAGAACCTTTGATGGTAGCCATTACAGTGCCAACCAAATCAACTCCAGTATGATTGTTGTAGTCATCCTTAAACAATGAAAAGTTTCAGAAAACTAATTAAAAGAAGCAGAAAAAAGATCAAACACAGAGAAGGACATGGGAAAATCAGAAATATGATCTATTTATAAAGCTCCAAATATTAAATCACCCTGATCCTTCTTACTCCAAATATAGAATTCAGATCTCAGAGTAAGAGCTCTACAGGCAGGAAATAATCCCAGAAACCATAAAAGAACCAAAAGTTTTCACCTAATACAATGACTCCCAACTTTATTAAAAGGACTCACATTTTAAAAAGTGTTATGTACCTTTAGCATCTACTTAAGATCAAGGGAAAACCAGTTTAAGAACCAGTTAAGTTTCATGGTCTAAAAACAAGAAAACACACTGAAGGCGTTAACAACCCTATTTGCCAAGTTTTTAAAAAAATGAAGTCCCACTAGTGTTATTTTACATGTTGTTGTTAATATTCTTAGCAGCCCTATTTTTGCTTACCCTCTGGGTAACCAGAAAGTTTTAAAGAGCTCATTATGATCAGTCATGATGGCAAATCTCTTCAAATTACATACTTAATTACTTCCTGCCCCTCACTGAAATGGACACTGAAGAACTGACTTACTTAACACATTCATAATGCTTACATGAAATAGTGGATTAAAGATATACATTAGTAAAGGCGGGCAGATTTCTGCGTTTTCTAATCACTTCTACTTAGTATATCTGGATTTATTTTATGTATAACTGAATTCATTCTCTATTTGTATTTAAGTGTAAAGATACTGATAAGCCTTTCATTAACTTGCATAAATTTTTCCTATAAACTTAAACAGAATAATTCAGATAGGATTCTATAGTAACTATCTCGCACCTTGAAACTAGGAATAATGTTTGTTACCCTTGGTAATTTGGAAGTAAATAAACATTACCGTGATATGAAGATACAAATCTTTGACCAGGGTCCTACTGGCAACTGAGCGAACATTTGAAACAGCTGGTGTAGCTGGCTGAATTTCAGGAACTAACTTCACAGGTTGATTAGGTAGAACATCCACTATAATCTAAGAAAAGGAGCATTCTAATTAACAACACATTAATGGTTTAGTATTTAACGATGAAGAAACAGAGCATATCCTAAATGAAATGAAATACTACCTTCCAAAACATATTTCCATTAAATTCTTAAAACCAATCAACTTTTTAAAACTGAAAATAAAAGGTGTAACATTAATTTTTGAATGTTAACCATTTAAAAACAAATTTAGAAACACTTAACAATACATGTAATTGTTAAAAAAAAATCAGTGCACTAACAATAATGAATGGAGATGATGTATGTTAAAACTACCTTAAAACTTCATTATCTAGAATCCTGAAATGTTATTAATTGAAACATTTTCACATACAACTGATAGAAGCAACCCTGACCATGATATAGATTAATTACTAATCAAGTCCTCAATATAAACAGGGATAAAAAAGTAACTTCAGTATCAGGTCAAGTTTAATCAACATAATTTAAGTATATATTATTCTAAAATTCCTGAAGATGGCATTTATACCTTCCATCCAATAATCAAACCACTTTTAAACAAAACACTTCAAACACTTCATTCCTCAACCAAGTAAGAAAATGTGAAGGTAACTAAAGCTAACTGCCATGCATAAAAAGAGTAAACAAACCTGCTCACTGTTAAGAATATTTGTTTTATCCATCGTAAAACCAAACTGGATACAGTATGTCCCCACCTTGTTAGGAACTGCTTTATCCCTAAGAAGAATGAGATAAGATCACTGGTAACTTTTAAATAAAAGGGAAAGAAATTCAAAGCATTAACATTTCTTTTCCTTCCATGAAAACTAAATGAGTAAGAGAGTTACTTTACTACATTCAACTTCATTCATCAAATACTTCCTGCAATATGAAGCTTAATATCAGGCCCTCTTACCTAGACATTCTATCACAAAACATCTAGAACAAAAACTCTGGATGTGGTAAAAATTGAATATAAAGTTGATAAAGTAGTAAACACAATAAACGCTGAATTACGTATCAAATGAATTTAGCTTCATTTCCACACAAATTTCCATCTCAGTTTTATATTTCAAGTTTATAAACTATCCAACTGATCTTATACTGCTTTGTTTTCCATTTATATGTTCTAAATAAATAACTATGTAATTATACATCTATATATATAAAAGATATTTATTGTAACTAAATTACCAATAAGAAACTTAGTAAGAGGTAGACTTGCCAAACTATTTTGGCCACAAACACAATGAACACATAAATGATGGAGCAGCCAAATAAATAAAATTTAGGAGTAAAACAACTATATACCTGTATCTATCTATCCATATATATATATATATATTAAGAAAAGGAAAAACAACACCTACTGCCTCAACAAATGATGAAACCATGATTACAAATGAACAGCCTGATAACGATACTTACCCAAAATAAAGACCCTAAAGCAAACATCATAATTATGAGTGAAATGCTGAAATGCCCCTTTTGGACTGGGAATGATTTTAGAATAATCACTCTCATCGTATCCATTCAACATTCTACTCTAAGTCCTAGCCAGTGAGGTACAGCAAGGAAAAGAAATAAAACAACTAAGGATTAGAAAGCAATAAACCTATCATTATTCACAGAGATGAGTGTATAAGTACCTAAAACTTCATTTTTGTCACTGGTCTGTAATAAGATAACAAAACTCAAAACAGTTAGATATATATATAGTAATCTGACACTGCCTTGATAAGTGCACACTGAAAGGACTCCATTCCAGTGTGATTACATTATTAGATTCAAATGCGTAATTTTCAATAACAAAAACCCCAGAAGGCAAATAAATAGTAAAGTATGGGGAAAATAAGTCAATCAAAACTGTCCCTGAAAAACATCAGGAGGCTGATATACTAGACAAGGACTTTAAAACAACTGTTATAAAGATTCTCAAAGAATTAAAAGATGTGAAAAAAGTCAAGAAAGTAATGTATAGAAAAAGACAAAAATATCAATTAAAGAGAAAACTTAAACCAAAAGCAAGTTCTGCAGCTGAAATGTACAATAACTGAAGTGAAAATCTCACTACAAGTATTCAAAGGCAGATTCAAGTATGTAGAAATCAATGAACTTGAAGATAAGACAGTGGAAATTATACAGTCTGAGGAACAGAAAGAACAAAGATAGAAGGAAAGTGAACAGAGTGTAAGGGACCTGAGATACATCAAGTGGACCAACACACACTGTGGGAATTCAAAGAGAAAAAAGGGAAAAGGATGGCAGGGACAATTTTTGAAAAATGGCTGGAAATTTCCCTAGTTTGATGAAAGACATTAATATAAATATCCCAGATGCTCAAGGAATTCCAAGTAAGATAAAACTCAAAGAGACCAACAGCAAGACACACTAACACAAACTTTCACAGGAAAAAGAAAAAGAATATTAGCAGCACCAAGAGGAAAGCAAATCATTACATACACAGCATCCTCAACAAGGTAATTTCTTATCACTAAGTTTGGAAGTCAGAAGGCAGTAGGCCAATGTTCTCAAAGTGTTAAAACAAACTGTCAACCAAGAATGTTACTTCCAGCAAAACTGTCCCTCAAAAATGAGGGAGAAATTAAAACATTCTCAGAAAGGAATTCCCTGGTTGGCCAGTGGTTAGGACTCAAGTGATTCCACTGCAGGGAGGTGGGGCACCAGGGTGGGGTTCGGGGGGCAGGGTTTGATCCCAGGTTGTGGAACTAAGATCCTGCATGCCATGCAGCATGGCAAAATTCTCATATAAACAAAAGCTAAGAGAGTTCATTACCACTACACCTGGCCAAGAAGAAATGGTCAAGGTAAAATGAAATAATAATAGATAGTAACTTGAAGCTATGTGGAAAAATAGGGATCTCAACAAAGTTAAACACACAGGTAATTGTGAATGCTGGTATTATTGTGAACAATTTGTACCTTTTGTTTTCTATTTGGCTTAATAAACTAATACATTTAATGAAATAAAGCAATTATTAGTTCAAAAGGCAAAAAGACATTTCTAATAAATGAAACCTTAGACACCATGTATCCAAAACCATTTACAGATTTCAAAGTACAGAAGAAAGAAGCAACACTTAAAGTCACATAGTTAAATAAAAAAACTAGTTCAGTTTTTTTATTTTGTAAGATCTTAAGTTTAGAATTATAGAAATCTCCTATATAATAAAATATTATAAATGCTCTGACAACAGAATTCTTCTGATGTTTTTGATAGTTCTGAAAGCAAATATATCTATCACAACAATCTTTCCCCAAATCATTTTGCAAACTTTGTAGACAAAATATTTTCTATTTGATCATAAATTATTTCTCTTTAGCTAAACAGGCACATGTTGCCAATGCTGATTAAACTCTGTAACAAAATATGCATTAAAATATAAAATGATTTGAGAAATACCTGAAGTAGAAGCAGCCATCTTCTTTGTCATTATCCTTTATTTTATTACAATTAAATATTTCTGCCTAGAAGGAAAAGTGGCAAAGGAAGAGAGAGAAATCACAAACATTTAGCATAGTATATTTAGGACAGAAACTTACTTTACCTTTACCAAGGGTGAATCCAGATCACATGTAGATTGATAAATACACACAAACACATGTCTACATATATGTATCTTTATCATGCGTGTGTGACACAAAAGTGAGATTAGTCACAGTGCAAAGATATACCATTAATTATTAAAGGACATATAACAGATCTTAATGGTGGTGACATAATTTTAAGGTAACAGCAGATTGGTGGGACTGATGGTATAAATTAAGGAAGCTAGTCTCCTAAACAGATGACTAAACTGAAACATAAATCCTAAAAGGCATTATCAAATGAGGACCCCTGATATAGTTTGGTTTATTGTCCACTGTGCGGTCTGTTTCAGTTTGGCACTGTCTGGTATGGCAGCCCATAGTGACCACTGAGCACCCAAAATGTGACTGGCTCAGACTGAGGAGTGTAAGCGTAAAACACACAGCAAATTTCAAAGACCTGGGAAGATGTGAGCATGCAAAACATCATTATTAAATTTTAAAATACTGAGTACATGGTGAAATGGTAATTTTTTAATATATTAGTTTAAAACTAATATATATTAATATATTAAAATTAATTTTATTTATTTCTTGTTAATGTGGCTACTAGCAGAATTTAAGTATCACATGTGGCTAGTATTGTATTTCTATCAGATTGGGCAGCTTTAGACTCTCAAACCGTCTGTCCACTCTACTTACTCTGTACTCTATCAATCATTTTTCTTTCTCTCACTTTCTACATTATCTCTTAATAATATTTAGTGGTTTTCTGTCTTGTGCTACTGCTCTTTAGACTTACTTCTGAAACTTACCCTGGTATATTTTTAAAAATCTAAGTGATGAAATGGGTTACTTTCTAGTTCTACAGGATATACACACTGCATTTTTATATTAAACTACATTTAATTTTATGTTAAATCTAAGAGCTACTTTTAACTTCTAAAATGCTTTCTATGACTTACATTTGCTGGAGGTCGGTTCCCACTGTTTGCCAGTTTCCACATTTTCATGGAAATACGTGCTGGATTAATATTTTTAATGATACTGTCATCTTCAGAAATAACAGTAATCATAAAATCTGTAATGGGGAACATTAAAAAGTTATTTTCTTTCTAGTTCAATTAGTGGATTTGGTTAAATAATTCTATGTCTTAAAGCATACATCTTCTTTAAATGTTAATAATAAAATTCTGATGAAGAAATAAAACTATAATTAGTCTTTCCCAACTATTTGTCTACAGAACTATACAATCATTACAGGTATTGGATATAGATCAATAGTGCTAAACCTCCCACAGAAATCTAATAAATACATCTTTGATCCTTCAGTATTGTAAAGACGATGATGTACAACTCTCATGTGTTTGTATAAACATATTATGTTCCTACTTCATGCCATAAATGATGCTATATAAAGCGAGAAAAAGAAAAACACATTTTTGCCATTAATAGTCCTTTGTCTTATTTTCACAGTCTGCCAAGCAAGACCAAAAAGGGTAGGCTGTGTTATCTGCAGCACAGGGAACTATATTTAATATCCTGTGATAAATCATAATAGAAAAGAATATGAAAAAGAATGTGTATATGTATGTATAACTGAATCACTCTGCCATACTGCAGTGATTAAGACAACACTGTAAGTCAATTATACTTCAGTAAAAAATAAAACGAAAAGTTAGACTGAGACTCAGCAATCTAGGTCAAATGGTTACAAATCTATATGCTTTATGTAGTCTGCGAATACAGTGTTTACCTTCTTTTATGATTTTTCAATAGCATACCATAGTTAAACTAGTAATATTCCCTTATATGTATCATCTATAATATTCATTGGTCACCTATTACAGTTTTTACACAGGAAATAGGACTTATCTCCTCAAACAGATTTAAAAGTTTATGTATATACATAATTATTTTAAAATAGTGTTAAATTTCACTTTAAACTTTCTGGTCTGCTTCTTTCACCGCACAGGAATTCATCCATTCAAGAAAATCAAAGTCTTCAAGAAAATGACCTATGCAAAGCAAATATAATTTCCTATTGACTTGACAGCTGCCATATTACACAGGAATCATCTGCTTAGTTGATTGTCTCCTACATTAGACTGAACTCAATGAAAACTGCCATGTTCATTACTGGAACTAAGAATCTAGCATAGTGGGTGGGCATAGCAGATATTCAGTAAATCTTTGCTGTTACGAAGTGTCTTTGCTGCTGCTGCTGCTGCTAAGTCACTTCAGTCGTGTCCGACTCTGTGTGACCCCACAGACAGCAGCCCACCAGGCTCCACCATCCCTGTGATTCTCCAGGCAAGAACACTGGAGTGGGTTGCCATTTCCTTCTCCAAGGCATGAAAGTGAAGTCGCTCAGCTGTGTCCGACTCTTAGCGACCCCATGGACTGCAGCCCACCAGGCTCCTCCATCCATGGGATTTGCCAGGCAAGAGTACTGGAGTGAGGTGCCACTGCCTTGTCTTTAATCGTAAATTATGTGATGCATTTCTATCCAAATTAAATTGAACAGTCCTCAATTTGGTTTAACAGTGCAACATATTTAGTGGAACACACCCTCACAGCTCCTGCCATTCAGCAGTTCATATTTCTTTGGCAGAATCTCACAATTCAGTGAATTAATAAACACAAACTGAACTACTTTAAGCTATCAGCTTATACATGAACTTTAAGTTCATTCTTGACCATTAAAGCAATGTAGGATATAGAGGAGAGGGAAAATAAAGCTAAGTCAAATATACTTTCTTTGCCATTTAGAAGTCCACAACATGATTGCTTTTTTATCATGTTGAACACCTGGGATAAATAATTTACCGTATTAATCCAAGAGGCAAATTATCACCACAAATTTATTTTAAAACTGAATTACTCACCAGTGAAAATACCCCCTGCTAAAAAGGAAGCATCCTTGTCATATTTAACATTGAGACGAATGGGTTTTTCAGGGTCTGGAAGAATGATCAACTTAATTATGGGTCCTTCTATGGTATTCTTGTTATAAATGGCTTTAACCTGCATATTATGTTCTCCTCTAAAAAGAAAGAAAAAGGGAGAGTGGGGAGCAGGGTTCAAATTGTATTAGTTATAATTAAAAATTCTGAGACAATTTATACAAAGTTTAACTCATTTAGGAAACCTCTCTACTCCTGTTTTATTCCAACTCCTAACTAACACTAAATAGCAGCTATGTATTACTCTTAACTTCAAGTAATAATAAAAATCAATCTCTATAATACCAATAACTATCAATACTTTCAGTTCTTACCTAGGGGCCAAAACACTGAACACTCCAAAATTAGCCCTGCCCCTTTCATCAGTTTTATGCTGTTGGTTTGAAGGAGTGAGCTAAAAACAAAACAAAACGGTTAATTAGAAAATTCTACAAATCAAATTCTTTTCCTCTATTACTATTTAAAAAGCTACATTTGCACACACTCTAAAATCTAAAATTGTCTAATTTAAACTAGCTGAAATAATATAATATGTAATCACATAATACAAAGGATAATGATCATTCACATTGATCAGTTAAACTAGAATTTTGTGTATTTCAATTATTAAGTTGCAGAATTCAGTGTTTACTCTTTCAATAATGCTGATATATCAAGTGAAGTTTGGTCACATAAATACAGAAGGTATGTGCCAAAATCGGGGGGTTGTGGGAGACAGTGCAGGAGAAATAAACATAAATACTCATACAAAATTTTAAGTCAAGGCATAACACCATGTCTATCATTAGTTACTTCATCCTTCTCTTAATGTTTACACAGATGTGCTTCTTAAATCTTTGCTGCAATACTACCTTTGTAGTGATAATCAAGCTTTTACTTTTAAATGATTAAGAATCAATGGCCACATTCCCTAATCACTTGTTAGAAGAATCTTTCAGTCTTTTGCAGATGCTTCTCTAAAAACGAGGATCATACTCTTATTTGGGGTACAATTTAATCACTATTTAACACTCTTGGAAGCAAACACTAAGAACAAAAGTAAATTTGAAGACTGCAGTAGCAGAAAATCAGACTCTCTCCTAATCCTAATACTTAACTTCTGTTTAACGGAACCTAAAGATTAGGTCATTATGGTACATGCAAAAAAAAAAAAAAGCAATAGTTGGTGAGACACAAGTGAGAAAGAGTAATTTAACTGCTAAAATAAAACCCTGCATTTGTATCTGTCTCATTTACCTTCCAATCTATCCTCTCTCAACCTATCTTTTTCAGTCTTTCTTCCATCTGGGTCCTAAATCTTTGCTGCTAAGCCAGAAGTCAGTCTTCTATTTCAGGTTATATAACACCAATACTGTAGTCCTTTTTGACAGGCATAAGACTTTTGACCCTTTTTACTCTACCTTGAAAACTAGTCCATGTGGATGACCAGTCATTCCTGGCACTTTAACCCCCTGTATAGTTTTTATTTACTTTTTTTTAAAACTGCACACATGGCTTATAGGATCTTAGTTCCCTGACCAAGGTGCACCCATGACCCCCGCACTGGAAGCATGGAATCCCAACCACTGGACCACCAGGGAATACTCTTCTGTACAGCTTTTAAGATAAACAAGTTGGGTCCTGTGAAATCCTTACTGAAATTCTTAACTAATGGATTAATTTCAAGAGAACTGTATATTTACATAATATAAACTGTTTGTATCCACTAAAATTATAAAATCTCTGGAGGGATACTCAAGCCTGGCTAAATACAATTCCAAGATCTCTTTTCTGTGTTGCCTGGCAACAACCTGGCTAGGACAAATGAGTTCCCTTCAACCAACAGGAAAAACTTGTCAAAATACAACCTTGCAAGGGCCTGACAGCACCTTCCCCTTCCCCTCGCAGGAGGGCATCCAACTTTGTGCGAGACATCCAAATTCTCCTCTAGATCCTAACCTAACTATTCCAATACTCATGTTAACAACTGGTACCTAATCCTGGTACCAGACAGAATGTGGTCCACTGGAGAAGGGAATGGCAAATCACTTCAGTATGCTTGCATTGAGAACCCCATGAACAGTATGAAAAGGCAAAAAGATAGGACACTGAAAGATGAACTCCCCAGGTCGGTAGGTGCCCAATATGCTACTGGAGATCAGTGGAGAAATAATTCCAGAAAGAATGAAGGGATGGAGCCAAAGCAAAAACAACACCCAGTTGTGGATGGATCTGGTGATAGAAGCAAGGTTCGATGCTGTAAAGAGCAATATTGCATAGAAACCTGGAATGTTAGGTCCATGAATCAAGGCAAATTGGAAGTGGTCAAACAGGAGATGGCAAGAGTGAACATCAACATTCTAGAAATCAGCGAAGTAAGATGGAATAGAATGGGTGAATTTAATTCAGATGACCATTATATCTACTAGACCATTATATCTCCATCTAGAAATGGAGTACCCATCATAGTCAACAAGAGTCCAAAATGCAGTACTTGGATGCAATCTCAAAAACGACAGAATGATCTCTGTTCGTTTCCAAGGCAAATCATTCAATATCACAGTAATCCAAGTCTATGCCCCAACCAGCAACACTGAAGAAGCTGAAGTTGAACGGTTCTATGAAGACCTACAAGACCTTCTAGAACTAACACCCAAAAAAGACGCCCTTTTCATTATAGGGGACCAGAATACAAAACTAGGAAGTCAAGAAACACCTGCATGAACAGGCAAATTTGTCCTCAGAGTACAGAATAAACCGGGGCAAAGGCTAATAGAGTTCTCCCAAGAGAATGCACTGGTCATAGCAAACACCCTCTTCCAACAACACAAGAGAAGACTCTACACATGGACATCACCAGATGGTCAACACTGAAATCAGATTGATTATATTCTTTGCAGCCAAAGATGGAGAAGCTCTATACAGTCAGCAAAAACAAGACCAGGAGCTGACTGTGGCTCAGATCATGAACTCCTTATTGCCAAATTCAGACTTAAATTGAAGAAAGTAAGGAAAACCACTAGACCATTCAGGTATGACCTAAATCAAATCCCTTATGAGTATACAGTGGAAGTGAGAAATAGATTTAAGGGACTAGATCTGATAGAGTGCCTGAGGAATTATGGACAGAGGTTCGTGACATTGTACAGGAGACAGGGATCAAGACCATCTTAGGGAAAAGAAATGCAAAAAAGCAAAATGGCTGTCTGGGGAGGCCTTACAAATAGCTGTCAAAAGAGAAGCGAAAAGCAAAGGAGAAAAGGAAAGATACACCCATTTGAATGCAGAGTTCCAAAGAACAGCAAAGAGAGATAAGAAAGCCTTCCTCAGAGATCAATGCAAAGAAATAGAGGAAAACAACAGAATGGGAAAGACTAGAGATCTCTTTTAGAAAATTAAAGATACCAAGGGA